>NC_084632.1:12921085-12948585 GCF_033978795.1 Nerophis ophidion | reverse complement strand
TTGCCATTTGCTCAAACAAATGACAATGCAAGTGTATGTGTTCACAACACACCTCATATGGGCTTAGTTTACCAGCGAATGAGACGTAGCAGAAATTATGTTACTGTGACTGAATTTAGCAAGTTAGGTACATATTAAAAGTGAAAGAGATGCATCTTGCGTCCTGAATTTATTCGGTAATCAAATACAAGCGAAAGTATTTGCCGGGAGAGTGTGAGCGGAGATCCGCCACCACAAGCCCAGGGAGTGTGCTTTACCACAGCGTGTAGTAAACCTCCAAAATTGTGCAACCCAAAATGTTTTAATTTCTATAAACGCTGAGAAAACACTAGTTGGAGCAGTGTTTTCCAAACTTTTTTAAGGCAAGGCACATTTTTTTAATAATAGAAAATACGGAGGGTCACCACCAGCAGAAAACGTTAAAAAATTAAACTCTACCAGGTTGCCGTGCCTTATTTTCAGTTTATTGTTGTTTCTGTGTGTATTGCTTTAGTTCCTGTTTTGCGCTGTTTTCCTGCAGCAGCTTCACGCCTTCCTTTGAGCGCTATTGCCTGACCGGCTTTCTATCGACAAACAAGACCATTTCATTTGAGCGGACGCTTTCCTTCTTTGCGGGGACATTGTTGATTGTCGTGTCATGTACGGATGTACTTTGTGGACGCCATCTCCGCGCCACACGCTGTAAGTCTTTGCTGTCGTCCAGCATTTTTGTTGACTTAGTAGCCAGTTCAGTTTTACTTTAGTTTTGCATAGCCATCAATACCCATGGTCCGTTGCTTTTTCCTTTCCATTTTGTTCATTTTCGGTTTAAGCGTGACATACCTTTTTACACGCACCCCGTCTTCCGCTGGGCTCTGCATATCGGGATCACGACAAACCATCCTCAACGTGTTCCGACTTCTACAAAGCAATGTAAAAAACGTACAGCCACTTACTGATGTGGAGTATTACATGGTTACCCTGACGAGCTCTGTACAGCACAGACTTTCGACAACGGCACATTATTTGCAGATTACACTGCAAAATCTGAAATCTATGTAAGATTGAATATCTCAAATAAGGGTAATATTTGCTTATTTTCTGTCTGATAAGATAATTCTTCTTAGTTAGAGTGTTTTACTTGTATTAAGGGTTTTGGTCCTAAATGATCTCAGAAAGATATTACAGCTTGTTGCTGAAATTTTATGACCTATATTGAGTAAAACATGCTTGAAACTAGAATATCAACTGTTGCAAAACTGTGTCATCAACACTCGCAAATATAAAACTACTTTTTTGAAGTAAAAATGTCTTATTTCAAGCATGAAAAAAAAAATTCATGACTGACACAATTGTGTCTCATATTAAAACAGATGACAGCCAAATAGACTTTGCTGTTATATTTTCAATGAAACAATAGAAAATACGTACTCATATAGTAGTGCAGTTATTTGTCAAAACGTGGACTATAAGGTGGTTGGTTTGTTTTCCCGGAATGCAAAGGAAGGTGACGGGACATGGCGTGAATGTAAAGACATATTTTAATTTATCTATAAAAAAAAAAGTGCAAACTAAAGGCGCGCACAAGGCGGAGAACAAACTTGGCTAAAAAACAAAAACTACCACAAAGGCAAAACTATGGATATGAAACAAAAGACTCGCTAAAAGTGACATGAATAAACAAAACTTACTTGGAAGGAAATGAGCAGAGCGATACATAACCAGAGTGAACAGAGCATGGAGCAATAACGACGCCAGCCCGACTGCCTGGCGACTGCAAGCTTAAATAATAGTGACGTGATTAACACAGGTGTGTGTGTAACGACCTGGTGGCGTTGAGATGCGGGTTTCGTTCTCCCTCAGATGCGGCCGGGCTTTGGACACAGCGTGCAGGTAGGAAATAATTTATTTAAAATATAAATCAGACTTTGACAAAACTAAAAGAGCTAGCATGGGAGCTAGAAAAAACAAATGGAGCTTAGCATGGAAGCTAGCATAAGCAGAACCGGGAACAAAAGTCGTCACTAGTTGCACAAAGACAAATTAGGAAGCAAGACAGACTGACAGGAGAAGGCAGGCTAAAAAACAAAAACTACCACAAAGGCAAAACTATGGATATGAAACAAACGACTCGCTAAAAGTGACATGAATAAACAAAACTTACTTGGAAGGAAATGAGCAGAGCGATACATAACCAGAGTGAAAAGAGCATGGAGCAACAACGACGCCAGCCCGACTGCCTGGCAACTGCAAGCTTAAATAATAGTGACGTGATTAACACAGGTGTGTGTGTAACGACCTGGTGGCATTGAGACGCGGGTTTCGTTCTCCCTAGGATGCGGACGGGCTTTGGACACAGCGTGCAGGTAGGAAATAATTTATTTAAAATATAAATCAGACTTTGACAAAACTAAAAGAGCTAGCATGTGAGCTACAAAAACAAATGGAGCTTAGCATGGAAGCTAGCATAAGCAGAACCGGGAACAAAAGTCGTCATTAATTGCACAAAGACAAATTAGGAAGCAAGACAGACTAACGGGAGAAGGCAGGCTAAAAAACAAAAACTACCACAAAGGCAAAACTATGGATATGAAACAAAAGACTCGCTAAACGTGACATGAATAAACAAGACTTACTTGGAAGGAAATGAGCAGAGCAATAAATAACCAGAGTGAAGAGAGCTTGGAGCAACAACAATGACGCCAGCCCGAGTGCCTGGCTACTGCAAGCTTAAATAACAGTGACGTGATTAACACAGGTGTGTGTGTAATGACCTGGTGGCATCGAGATGCGGGTTTCGTTCTCCCTGGGATGCAGACGGGCTTTGGACACACCGTGCGGGTAGGAAATGATTTATTTAAAATATAAATCAGACTTTGACAAAACTAAAAGTGCTAGCATGGGAGCTAGAAAAACAAATGGAGCTTAGCATGGAAGCTAGCATAAGCAGAACCGGGAACAAAAGTCGTCACTAGTTGCACAAAGACAAATAAGGAAGCAAGACAGACTAACGGGAGAAGGCAGGCTAAATAATGACAGTAATCACAAAAAACAGGTGTGCGTCCGGAAACAAGCGGAAGGTGAAAATAATACGTAGCTATGGAAACCAACTGAGAAGTGCACAAACAAACCAAAAAATCTAAACATAATATGATATGGTGCCCTGACAGCGTGAGTCCTAAACAAATTAGGTGCGCGAGTCCAAATGAGTACAAGTGAACTAATCGGTCGTCATGGTGACAAAACAATGGAGCGTAAACAGTAACTAAAAAGAGTCTTAAACCAACAGAACACAACAAAACAAAACCACAGAAAATGACCTTATTAGTGAGAATGTACTTATTTTAAGGTATTTTGGGGTTCATTGAGGTTAGCTCATTTTACTTGTTTTGGAATTTCTTGACCAGCCAAATTTTCTTGTTCAATTTGCAGATCATTTTGCTTAGTTCAAATAAAATACCCCTCATTTTTGTATTTTTTATTCTTGTTTATGAACACTGCCTTTTTGCAGTGTATAATTATGGATTTGCAAAAAATATTTTTGGGACCAATTCGGTGAAGTTGCATCATTTCCCACGACACACCGGACACTAGTGTGCCGCGGCACAGTGGTTAAGAAAAACACTGGGTTGGAGACACTCTTCTGTTGTCTGGCGACACTTTGAACACCACTTGTTTACTTATTTCACCAGGAATGTAAAGTGTGGCCTTGGGCTCATTTGACTAATGTAGCTCTATGTTTTTTTTTTGACAGGCCCGTAGTAATGGAATAAACAAATGGCAAAACGCATAATTTGATGAGAAACGACTACTAGAATATGTATTTGAATATGTTTTCAAGTGTTTTACTAATATTTCAGTGGAAAATAATTAATGACCGGGTGTGGCTCCGTGTAAAGTGCTGTCACAAAGTTTTTTTTAATGCATTGTACAAACCATATGAGTTGGGAAATTGTGTTTGATGTAAATATAAATGGAATACAATGATTTGCAAACCATTTTTAAGCCATATTCAGTTGAATATGCTACAAATACAACATATTTGATGTTCAAACTGATAAACATTTTTTTTTGCAAATAATCATTAACTTTAGAATTTGATGCCAGCAACACGTGACAAAGAAGTTGGGAAAGGTGGCAATAAATACTGACAAAGTTGAGGAATGCTCATCAAAAACTTATATGGAACATCCCACGGGTGTGCAGGCTAATTGGGAACAGGTGGGTGCCATGATTGGGTATAAAAGCAGCTTCCATGAAATGCTAAGTAATTCACAAACAAGGATGGGGCGAGGGTCGCCAATTTGTAAGCAAATTGTCGAACATGTTTTAGAACATTTCTCAACGAGCTATTGCAAGGAATTTAGGGATTTTACCATCCAAAATCATCAAAAAGTTCAGAGAATCTGGAGAAATTACTGCACGCAAGCGATGATATTACGGACTTTTGATCCCTCAGGCGGTACTGCATCAAAAACCGACATCACTGTGTAAAGGATATCACCACATGGGCTCAGGAACACTTCATAAAACCACTGTCAGTAACTACAGTTGGTCGCTACATCTGTAAGTGCAAGTTAAACCCTACTGTGGAAAGCTAAACCCATTTATCAATAATATCTTGAAACGCCACCGGCTTGGCTGGGCCCGAGCTCACCTAAGATGGACTGATGCAAAGTGGAAAAGTGTTCTGTGGCCTGACGAGTCCACATTTCAAATTATATTTGGAAACTGTGGACGTTGTGTCCTCCAGAACAAAGAGGAAAATAGCCATCCGGATTGTTATAGGCGCAAAGTTCAAAAGCCAGCATCTGTGATGGTATGGGGGTGCATTAGTGCCCAAGGCATGGGTAACTTACACATCTGTGAAGGCACCATTAATGCTGAAAGGTCCATACAGCTTTAGGAGCAAGCAGCGTTATCATGGACGCCCCTGCTTATTTCAGCAAGACTGTGGTAAACTGTATTTTTCATGTTTTTCTGTGTTGTTTTGCACATCAGGTTTTACTCTCACTCTCGCCCACAGTCTGGAGTGCAGCTGACGCTGGGCAATCATGCACACCTGAAAGCTGATTAGGTGGGCTATTTAGTCTGGGTGCTGACGGCCTGTCAGGGCCGGAACTTTGTATCCACTGCAAGTACTCTCACACGTGTCTTGGCATCCTACAAACCTACAGTCTTTCAAGTCTGTTTTTGTGCTCCTCTCAGGTTTGCTTATTTTATATCCTAGCTTCGTCTAGCGTTTTCTGTTCAAATTTTGATTGTTTGATATAGTTATTTATTCATGGTGTGTTTTGTATTTCCACCATCGCTTTTTGTTTATTCTGGCTACGTTCCACTTCCACCTAAATAAAGGAAGAATTTACTATATCATTCTACGTCTCTGCATCCTTGGGATCCACTCTCCAAGTTTCGTAACAGAAAAGTTCCGGCCAAATATATGGAACCCGCAGAGACCGATCCCTGGAAAAGGGTTTTTCAAGGCCAGGCCCAACGCATCAGTCAGCAGGGGGACCAGCTAGACCACCTGGGCCGGGGCCTACAGAGTCTGTCGGAGCGGCAAGACGCCATGTTGGAGCGTATGAACGAACTACTAGCCGCCGTCGTTCCCACTTCGACCACTGGACAAGACCCGGCACCCGCTCAGCCCATGCCACCCGCTACAACCACCAATATGCGGCTATCCCGTCCTGAACGTTTTTCCGGAGATGGGGATGACGTAAGACACTTCCTGACACAATGCGAACTACACTTTGAGCTTAACTCTTCCGCTTTCACTTCTGAGCGAGCTAAAGTTGCTTTTGTCATCACTCACCTGTCTGGCCGGGCAGGCACCTGGGCTACTGCTGAGTGGAACCGTCAGACCACCACCATTTCCTCATATGCAAGCTTCTCCAAAACTTTGAAACAAATATTCCAACAACGGCTCCCAGGCAGAGAAGCAGCGAGATCCCTCTTCCGGCTGCAGCAGGGGTCACGACGGGTCGCGGAGTACGCGATCGAGTTCCGAACCTTGGCCGCCGATTGTGACTGGGGTCCTTCGGCGCTGTTAGACGCTTTCTTCATGGGGCTTGCGGACGAAATTCGGCATTTATTAATCCCGATGTCACTGCCGACGGACTTGGACTCTCTCATCGAGCTGGCTGTGCAGATCGACTTCCGCCTACGGGAAGAGAGAAGGGACCGACGAGGGAGACAAGCCCTGCCTAACAGCCACTCAGCGTCTGCCAGACCAAACGTCTACAAGACGGAGCAATTCATCCCCGAAGACACCTTCCCCCCGTGGCAGAGAGACGAACCGATGCAATTGGGTGGTCGCCGACTCTCCACCGCCGAAAGGGAGCGCCGTCTTCGGCTTCATCTCTGCCTATACTGCGGGGATCCTGGTCATCAAATCTCCCGCTGCAAGGTACTACCTCATCCTACCACACGGCCACGATTGCGCACGCAATCACCCGATGAAACGTCCACCAGAGGTCGCCGTTCTCCTCCATTGGCCGCAGGCAGAATGCAACTAAAAGGTACTTTGTATTGGTCTAACCAACAAAAAGACATTTCTGCTCTTATTGACTCTGGGGCAGATGACAATTTTTTGGACTTTGAATTTATGAAACGTCATTTGATTCCTGTTATAAAATTGCATGAACCCAAAGAGGTGTATTCTCTCGATGGGCGCCTGTTAGCCAGTATTACCCACCAGACCCACCCACTCAACTTGCACTTGTCTGGTAATCATAGTGAAAAAATCATTTTTTATATTGTGCCTTCACGGTCCGCGCCCGTCATTTTGGGAATAACCTGGCTACAGAAACACAATCCGCACATAGACTGGTCTCGTGCTGCTATTATTAATTGGAGTGTTACTTGCCACACACATTGCCTCCGTTCTGCCACAGGTTCTCACACACCGCCACCTATCGCTATCATAGAGAACATAGACCTGACAAACGTGCCTAAGAACTATCATGACTTGAGAGCGGTGTTTAGCAAGGATAGTGCATTTTCACTTCCTCCCCACCGACCATACGATTGTGGCATCGATTTGCTAGCCGGTGCGGCGTTACCATCAACCCGCTTATACCAAGTATCGAACACTGAACGTAAAGCGTTGGAGGAGTACATCAATACGTCTATTGCCGCGGGTCTCATTCGTCCTTCGACCTCACCTGTTGCCGCGGGGTTTTTCTTTGTCGAAAAGAAGGATAAGTCCCTACGGCCGTGTATTGACTACCGCGCCCTTAATCAGATTACAATCAAGAATAAATACCCTCTTCCACTTCTTGATTCGGCCTTTACTCCCTTACAGACTGCTAGATTTTTTACTAAACTCGATCTCCGTAACGCTTACCATCTCGTTCGCATCCGAGAGGGGGATGAATGGAAGACCGCATTCAACACTCCACTCGGACATTTTGAGTATCTTGTCATGCCTTTTGGACTCACTAATGCTCCCGGCGTGTTTCAGGGTCTTATTAATGACATTTTTCGGGACATGACAGGTCAGTTTCTTTTCGTTTACCTGGACGATATATTAATTTATTCATCTACTTTTGACGAACATGTGCAGCAGGTGCGGTTGGTTCTTCAAAGATTACTTGAGAATAAATTGTTCGTCAAAGCGGAAAAATGCGAGTTCCACTCTTCCTCCATTCCCTTCCTAGGGTTTATCATTGAGGAGGGTAGACTCAAACCTGATCCCTCTAAAATAAGTGCAGTTGTAGACTGGCCCATTCCGGTGTCCAGGAAGCATCTTCAGAGATTTTTAGGATTTTCAAATTTTTATCGGCGATTTATTCGAAACTTTAGTCGCGTCGCGGACCCACTTACGAGGCTTACGTCTACTAAGGTCCCATTTGAGTGGACACCCGAAGCCAATTCCGCGTTCTTGAGGTTAAAGGGATTGTTTACCTCGGCTCCTGTTCTCTGTTACCCTGACCGTTCTCTCCAGTTTTTTGTTGAAGTAGACGCTTCTGATTCAGGTGTAGGGGCCGTACTCTCCCAGCAATCCGTCCTCGACCAGAAGTTGCATCCCTGTGCTTTCTTTTCTCGTCGCCTATCCCCTGCTGAGAGGAACTATGACATTGGCAACAGGGAGCTTTTGGCAGTCATCCTGGCTCTTCAAGAGTGGAGACACTGGCTGGAGGGGGCGGAGCTTCCATTCATGATCTACACGGACCACAAGAACTTGGCCTACTTAAGGACCGCACAAAGACTGAACCCACGCCAAGCCAGGTGGTCGCTATTCCTGAACCGTTTTAATTTTGTCATCACTTTCCGACCTGGTTCTCAGAATGGGAAACCTGACGCCTTGTCCCGTCTATACTCTTCGTCATCTGAGAACTCCTCACCTCAACCTATCATCCCACAAAGACACATCATCGGGGGACTTCAGTGGAACATCGAGCAGCAAGTCCTAGAGGCCCTAAGGTCGGACACATCACCTCGGAGCTGTCCACAAGGTCGGCTATTTGTGGTTCCTCGGCTCCGCCCCAGCGTTCTGGATTGGGCACATGGGTCCAAGATTGCTTGCCACCCAGGTATTCGTCGCACTGGCTTCGTCCTCTCCCAGCGCTTTTGGTGGCCATCCATTTTGGCGGACACTAAGGTTTTTGTGGCAGCATGTCGGATCTGCGCCCGGAACAAAGCATCCCACCAGGCCCCGGCAGGACTATTACATCCATTACCCATCCCTTCCCGCCCATGGTCTCACATTGCTGTGGACTTTGTCACAGGACTGCCTCCCTCTGAAGGTAACGACACCATTTTGACCATTGTGGACCGGTTCTCAAAGATGGCCCATTTTGTGGGTCTCCCCAAACTACCCTCAGCCCTCGAAACAGCCCAACTATTAGTACTTCATGCTTTCCGGCTGCACGGCATCCCCTCTGATGTGGTATCTGACAGAGGGCCACAGTTTTCCTCGGCCGTCTGGAAGGCATTCTGCGAATCACTGGGGGCCTCTCCTAGCCTATCCTCCGGCTACCACCCACAGAGCAATGGTCAGACTGAACGGACCAACCAAGACCTGGAGGCGGCAATTCGGTGTACTTGTCATCAACAACCCTCAACTTGGTCTGAGACCCTTCCATGGATCGAATACGCTCACAATTCCCTCATCAGTTCTGCCACAGGCTTGTCGCCATTCCACGTCACCTACGGTTTCCAACCACCTCTTTTTCCTTCTAACCAGTCTAAGGCCGACGTTCCATCCGTTACGGCACACCTGCGTCGAGCTCACCAGGCTTGGCGCAACACCAGGGCAGCACTACAGAAGACATCAGCCAGGAACCAACTTTTAGCCAACCGACATCGCACTCCAGCCCCAAACTACCAGCTGGGACAGGAGGTCTGGCTATCATCTCGGGACTTACCACTTGCCACCGACTCTAGGAAACTGGCTCCCAGGTTCGTTGGACCATATCAAATCGTCAAGATTATTAACCGTGTTGCAGTCAAGCTCCGCCTCCCAAGGTCTCTCAAGTGCCATCCAGTGTTTCACGTTTCCCGCATCAAGCCTGTCTCATCCAGCCCGCTCAGTCCTCCCGAGGTACCACCCCCTCCACCCAGGTTGATCGAGGGTCACCCAGCTTTCACAGTTAACACAATCTTGGATGTGAAAAGAAGAGGTAGAGGTTTCCAATACCTGGTAGACTGGGAGGGGTACGGTCCAGAGGAACGGTCATGGGTTTCAAAGTCTCTTATTTTAGATAAAGATTTGATTAAGGATTTTTATATTCGATTTCCAGACAAGCCAGGTAGGCCGCCAGGTGGCGTCCGTTGAGGGGAGGGGTACTGTGGTAAACTGTATTTTTCATGTTTTTCTGTGTTGTTTTGCACATCAGGTTTTACTCTCACTCTCGCCCACAGTCTGGAGTGCAGCTGACGCTGGGCAATCATGCACACCTGAAAGCTGATTAGGTGGGCTATTTAGTCTGGGTGCTGACGGCCTGTCAGGGCCGGAACTTTGTATCCACTGCAAGTACTCTCACACGTGTCTTGGCATCCTACAAACCTACAGTCTTTCAAGTCTGTTTTTGTGCTCCTCTCAGGTTTGCTTATTTTATATCCTAGCTTCGTCTAGCGTTTTCTGTTCAAATTTTGATTGTTTGATATAGTTATTTATTCATGGTGTGTTTTGTATTTCCACCATCGCTTTTTGTTTATTCTGGCTACGTTCCACTTCCACCTAAATAAAGGAAGAATTTACTATATCATTCTACGTCTCTGCATCCTTGGGATCCACTCTCCAAGTTTCGTAACAAAGACAAGTGTTACAACAGCGTGGCTTCGTGAAAAAAAGAGTGTGGGTCTTTTCCTGGCCCGCCTGCAGTCCAGACCTGTCTCCCATGGAAAATGTGTGGCGCATTACAAAGCGTAAAATACGACAGCGGAGACCCCGGACTGTTGAACGACTGAAGCGCTACATAAAACAAGAATGGGAAAAAATTTCACTTTCAAAGCTTCAACAATTAGTTTCCTCAGTTCCCAAATGTTTATTGAGAGTTGTTAAAAGAAAAGGTGATGTAACATAGTGGTGAACATGCCTTTTCCCAACTACTTTGGCACGTGTTGCAGCCATAAACTTCAAAGTTAATTATTATTTGCAAAAAAGTTTGAACATCAAATATCTTGTCTTTGTAGTGCATTCAATTGAATATGGGTTGAAAAGGATTTGCAAATCATTGTATTCCGTTTATATTTACATCTAACACAATTTCCCAACTCATATGGAAACGGGGTTTGCACAATGTCAACATCAAAAGTGTACATACTAATCATCAAAGGGGAGAAAACACTTCTTCAACTTGACAGAAAGTCTTGTAGCGGAGGATATTATTGTTTTGTTAAATATGTCATTTCCATTGAACCGCAGACGGTTTCTTTTGCAACACATCAACGGTCACCATGCAGTCATCTTTTCCTCTTCTTACCATCTGGCGCTGGGCTGCGGGTTACATCATAAAGGTCGATGCTGGGTGAGCACACGTATCAGGACTTTACCTATTCAAGCGACAACACGCCGAGGTCGTCGCCTTTCGCTGCGTGTGTCTATTGTCAACTGGGTTCATAATCCTCTCAGACATTTCAATTCTCACTGCTGGGTAAATGGTGTCTAGAAAATATAGTGTTTGGTACACAAGTTCACAGAGCGTTATCCTCTCAGCCGGCATCCTCTACAGTGGACAATTGTAACGGTGACAAAAGAAGTAGACAAAAAGAAACAGCAAATGTTCACTGCAGAGGCTGATAATTCTCAGGAGGACATGTCCCCTTTGAACTTAACTATCAAAGAAGACAGGAAGAAAATAATGTGCCTCAATCAAAATGAGCTAAAAGATTATACCACATAATGGGCCTGGTTTATTAAAGGGGAACATTATCACCAGACCTATGTAAGCGTCTATATATACCTTGATGTTGCAGAAAAAAAACATATGTTTTTTTAAAGGGGAACATTATCACAATTTCAAAAGGGTTAAAAACAATAAAAATCAGTTCCCAGTGGCTTGTTGTATTTTTTTTTTTTTTTTTCAAAATTTTACCGGTCTCGGAATATCCCTATATAAAGCTTTAAAGTGCCTTATTTTCGCTCTCTGCGAAGACACTGGCCATTTCCCTGTGACGTCACACAGTGCTGCCAATGTAAACAAACAATGGGAATACCACAGCAAGATATAGTGTGATTGGCTCGGATTCAAACTCGGATATCAGCGATTTAAGCGATTCAACAGATTACGCATGTATTGAAACAGATGGTTGGAGTATGAAAATATTGAAGAAGAAACTGAAGCTATTGAGCGAATAGCTATTGACGCTATTCATAGCCATAGCATGGCCGAATAGCTGCGTTAGCATCGCCGGTAAAATGTGCGGACCAAACAATCAGGACTTTCGCATCTTTTGACACTGGAGCAACTTAAATCCGTCGATTGGTAAGTGTTTTTTTCGCATTAAATGTGGGTGGAAGGAAACGTAATATAGTTGCAAATGCATCTGCAGGTTATCCATACATCTCTGTGCCATGTCTGCTTTAGCACCGCCGGTAAATAGCATGTTAGCATCAATTAGTGTAGCATGTTAGCATCGATTAGCTGGCAGTCAACATCAACAAAACTCACCTTTGTGATTTCGTTGACTATCGTTGCAAATGCATCTGCAGGTTATCCATACATCTCTGTGCCATGCCTGCCTTAGCATCATCGGTAAAATGTGGAGAAACTCCAGCCTATTCAATGGGGGTCTGGCGGCAAACACTTTGGCATCTTCGGGCCAGTGGTGCAACTTGAATCCCTCCCTGTTAGTGTTGTCACACCCTCCGACAACACAACGTCGAGGCATGATGTCTCCAAGGTCCCAAAAAAACGAAAAATAACAGAGCTGAGACCCGGTGTTTGTAATGTGTTGAAAATAAAAAGGGCGGGTGTGTTACCTCGGCGACGTCACATTCTGACGTCATCGCCTCCAGCGCGATTAACAGAAAGGCGTTTAATTCGCCAAAATTCATCCATTTAGACTTCGGAAATCGGTTGAAAAAAATAGATGGTCTTTTTTCTGTACCATCAAGGTATATATTGACGCTTACATAGGTCTGGTGATAATGTTCCCCTTTAACCGATTTCCGAAATCTAAAATGGTGAATTTGGCGATTTAAACGCTTTTTCAATTGATAGCCTGTCAGAACGATGACGTTTGACCAGTGACGTCACAATGTGAAACCATCCGCCATTTTCTCAATCTCATTACACGCGCCAAGTCAAATCAGCTTTGTTATTTTCCGATTTTTCGACTGTTTTCCCGTACCTTGGAGACATCATGCCTCGTCGGTGTGTTGTCGGAGGGTGTAACAACACGAACAGAGGCGGATTCAAGTTGCACCACTGGCCAAAAGATGCGAAAGTGGTAAGAAATTGGACGAAATTTGTTCAAAATACGAAGGTGTGGGGAAACCCGACGAAATGGTCCCTCGTTTGTTCCGCACACTTTACCGACGACAGCTATGCTACGACAGAGATGCTAAGAATTAGGGCTGGGCGATATGACTAAAAAAATATCACGATATAAGTGTTTCATATCAGTAGATATCGATAATTATCGATAAAAAAAACTATTCTAAATAAAGACCAGGAGAAAAAACGCTGAATTTAAATACTTTTATTTTAAATATAACCTTTAACCTTCAGAACGAGGTCAGCATTAAGAAAAACAGTCAAATAAATGGAAATACTGGTCGATTTGCGAATATTGACATTAAATAAATGCTTACCCAGACTTCTCAACTATGCTGAGCGGTAGCATGTCCTTCGCTAATTGATACACCACTGCATCCCTTATTTCTTTATAATGTTTTGAATTTTTGTCGTATGGCACTGCTGCCGAGTGCATCTCGATGGTGGTCAGATGTTGCCGCTTCGGTGCTGTTCCACTTGCACCGGCTGATGTTGTGGCTGTTTGCTGCTGTACTCCGGCGGGTGAGAGCAGCTCAGGTGGTAAAATAAGTTTGTCGTGTTAAAAGACTTGCTCGGGACTACGTCCATGCAAAGTTTGCAGACGGTATTACTCTGATTCGTATCGGACTTAAACAATCCAAAATACTGCCAAACTGGTGACGTGACGTTTCTTTTTTTATTTACAATTTCCTCTCGTGCTGCCGCACTCATATTCCCGTTTCGTTGATTAACGTGGACCCCGACTTAAACAAGTTGAAAAACTCATTCGGGTGTTACCATTTAGTGGTCAATTGTACGGAATATGTACTGAACTGTGCAATCTACTAATAAAAGTATTGCTTTTTTTTTTTTCCACTATTAGCATTTCCCAGAATGCCTTGCGGTTCAGGCTCGGCCGTGATAGGTCGAGAGGCTAAAGCCCCTTCTTTGCCTACACCCCCCCAGAAAGCCGTGCGGTTCCGGCTCTGCGTTTCTTACTATTTTTTTCTAACAGAACTCAGTGAAATTATCCAACGTTCTGTCGACCCCATTTTCTATTGATATTGATCACATGTCTATCGCGATATATATCGTTATCGTTTTATCGCCCAGCCCTAGTAAGAATGTGTGGATATCCTGCCACACTCAAAGCAGATGCATTTCCAACGATAAAGTCAAAGAAATCTGCAATATTGGAAAATAGACCACCACTGAATCTGCCGGAATGCGTGAGCTATTCAGGGACGACGGCAGTCTGTTCCCGCGGACGAGCGAGGTTAAACCCCTGGATGTCTTGACTAAGACGTGATTGACTGTATGCCACTTCTTTTTCTGTCTCATTTTGTCCACCAAACTTATAACGTTGTGCATGAATGCACAAAGGTGAGTTTTGTTGATGTTATTGACTTATGTGGAGTGTGCTAATCAGACATATTTGGTCACGGCATGACTGCAAGCTAATCGATGCTAACATGCTATTTAGGCTAGCTGTATGTACATATTGCATTTGCAGCTATATTTGCATCCAGCCTTTCCCTCCACCCACATTTAATGCCAAACAAACACATACCAATCGTTGGTTAGAAGGCGATCGCCGAATTCGTCCTCGCTTCCTCCCGTGCCGCTGTCTGTCGTGATATGGCTCAATAGCTTCAGTTTGTTCTTCAATTTCGTTTTCGCTATCTGCCTCCACACTCCAACCGTCCGTTTCAATACATGCGTAATCTGTTGAATCGCCTACAGCGCTGAAATCCGAGTCTGAATCTGAGCTAATGTCGCTATATCTTGCTGTGCTATCAGCCATGTTTGTTTGTATTGGCATCACAGGATAATATACCGATCGTGAAAATCAGGCACTTTGAAGCCGTTTTTCGGGATATTGGGTGATGGGTAAAATTTTGAGAAAAACTTCGAAAAATAAAATAAGCCACTCGGAACTGATTTTTATTGGTTTTAACCCTTCAGAAATTTTGATAATGTTCCCCTTTAACTATCAAAGAAGACAAGAAGAAAACAATGTGCCTCAATCAAAATGAGCTAAAATATTATACCACATTATGGGCCTGATTTATTAAAGTTTTGCCTGTATTGAAATGCGTGCAAACTAAGCTGATCCTCTATACTCGTGCATATACGCTATATTACCAAAAGTATTTGGCCACCTGCCCTGACTCACATATGAACATGAAGTACCATCCCATTCCTAACCATACAGGGTTCAATATAAATTAAATCCACTTTTTGCAGCTATTACAGCTCCAACTCTTCTGGGAAGGCTGTCCACAAGGTTGCGAAGTGTGTTTTATAGGAATTTTTGACCATTCTTTCAAAAGTGCATCGGTAAGGCCTGGTTCTCAGTCTTTGTTCTAATTCATCCCAAAAGTGTTCAATCAGGTTCAGGTCAGGACTCTGTGCAGGCCAGTCAAGTTCATCCACACCAGACTCTGCCATTCATGTCTTTATGGACCTTGCCTTGTACACTGGTGCACAGTCATGTTGGAAGAGGAAGGGGCCCGCTCCAAACTGTTCCCACAAGGTTGGGAGCATGGGATTGTCCAACATGTTTTGGTATCCTGGAGCATTCAAAGTTCATTTCACTGGAACTAAGGGGCCAAGCCCAACTCCTGAAAAACAACCCCTCATCATAATTCGTCCACCACCAAATTTCACACTCGGCACAATGCAGTCCGAAATGTACTGTTCTCCAGGCAACTTCCAAACTCAGACTCGTCCATCAGATTGCCAGATGGAAAAGTCTGATTCATCACTCCGGAGACGGTGTCTCCACTGCTCTAGTGCCAAGTGGTGATGTGCTTTACACCACCTCATCCCACGCTTTGCATTGGACTTGGTGATGTATGGCTTAGATGCAGCTGCTCGGCCATGGAAACCCATTACATGAAGCTCTCTGCGTACTGTACGTGGGTAATTGGAAGGTCACATGAAGCTTGGACTGTGCAGAAGGTCTTTGCACTATGCGCTTATGGAGGACCGGGTGTTGTTGATAAATGTGTGAATGCACTCATCCCATACCGGGTGTCCACTTTGTAAGTTAAAAAGTGAAAGTACCGTATATCCTTGAATTATTGATACCATGTAAACTTGTCAGTTTACGTGGCCTACCAATTGGTGGCTGAGTTGCTGTTGTTCCCAAAAACTTCAATTGTCTTATAATGAAGCCCACTGTCGACTTTGGAATACTTAGGAGCGAGGACATTTTACGACTGGATTTGTTGCACAGGTGTTATCCTATAACAGTTCCAGGCTGGAAATCACTGAACACCTGAGAGTGGCCTAGTCTTTTACAAATGTTAGTAGAAACTGTCTCCATATATATATAAAAGTGATTAGGACACCTGATTCTGATCATTTGGATGGGTGGTCAAATACTTTTGGCAATATAGTATATGTTTGTGTATCTTAAATGAGCAGTAGAGAGCAAAATCCATATATATAATCCATATAATCATTTAGCACTCACAATGTGATTTATCAAGACTGAAACTGTTTTGTGACCGCTGTTCTACATCTTTATTGAGCGTGTTTGAAATGTGTGTGCAAACTGGCACAGCAAGAAAGGGGTCGATCGAGCTGCAGAGACAAATGATGCCGATAGAATGCTCCATCACTTCTTGCAATATGCAACACGCCTCCCAGAGCGCACCTTTTCCGTGCTAAAAAATAGGTACCTTTGTTTAGATCATGCGTCTCAATCCTGGCTAATTCGTGGCAATTTCAAGGATTTGGCGCTATCAAAGTCAACATTTTATCAACCGAAATATTGCTAAAATATTATTATAACTAAAAGATTAGGAAAGAGGAAGGCAAGCATTTTGGCCAAGGCAGGAGGGGTGGCGCATTGACATCAGTTCCTAAAACATATGATTTTCGCCTGTTTTCTGGTCTTTTGTCAACTACTCATTTTGCAACCCTCTATTTTGGCAAAAAGAGGTCTGGGCTCTGAATAACGTGGGATTGGACGGTTCACAGTGACATGAAAGAACCCGATACATGTCAAAAATGGACAAAAAATATCGGAGTTGACCTGCATTGTCAACAAAGCTTTAAAGGTCACTTGTAACACGCCCACTAATAGTACTTGCTAGCGATGTCCGATAATATCAGCAGTCCGATATTATCAGCCAATAAATGCCTTAAAATGTAATATCGGAAATTATCGGTATTGGTTTCAAAATCATCGATATCGGTTTCAAAAAGGAAGATTTATGACTTTTTAAAACGCCGCTTTATACACTTTTGATTGATTGATTGAAACTTTTATAAGTAGATTGCACAGTACAGTACATATTCTGTACAATTTACCATTAAATGGTAACACCCGAATAAGTTTTTCAACATGTTTAAGTCGGGGTCCACGTAAATCAATTCACGGACGTAGGGAGAAGTACAGAGCGCCAATAAACCTAAAAGGCACTGCCTTTGCGTGCCGGCCCAATCACATAATATCTACGGCTTTTCACACACACACACAAGTGAATGCAAAACATAATTTGTCACCAACCATACAGGTCACACTGAGGGTGGCCGTAAAAAACAATTTTAACACTCTTACAAATATGCGCCACACTGTGAACCCACACCAAACAAGAATGACAAACACATTTCGGGTGAACATCCGCACCGTAACACAACATAAACACAACAGAACAAATACCCAGAAACCCTTGCAGCACTAACTCTTCCGGAACGCTACAATATATACCCTCCCAGCCTCCACCCATCCCCACCCGCTGTAGGGAGAGCATGTCCCAAATTCCAAGCTGTTGTTTTGAGGCATGTTAAAAAAAAATATGCACTTTGTGACTTCAATAATAAATATTTCCATAACTTGAGTTGATTTATTTTGAAAAACCTTGTTACATTGTTTAATGTATAAATTGGGGCATCACCACAAAATTAGGCATAATAATGTGTTCATTCCACGACTGTATATATTGGTATCGGTTGATACCGGAATCGGTAATTAAGAGTTGGAGAATATCGGAATATCTGATACCGGCAAAAAAGCCTTTATCGGACAGCTCTAGGACTTGCATTTTTTTAACTTTGTGCACGCTATTCAGCACATTTTATTTTGATTAGGCCTGAGCGATACATCAACTTTATTAATATGTGAATTATATTTATATAGCGCTTTTCTCTAGTGACTCAAAGCGCTTTACATAGTGAAATTCAATATCTAAGTTACATTTAAACCAGTGTGGGTGGCACTGAGAGCAGGTGTGTAAAGTGTCTTGCCCAAGGACACAACGGCAGTGACTAGGATGGCGGAAGCGGGAATCGAACCTGCAACCCTCAAGTTGCTGGCACGGCCGCTCTACCAACCGAGCTATACCGCCCCATAAACTCGAATCATTTGTGAAGACCAGGGTTGCACGATCTACCGGTATTAGTATAGTATCGCAATACTAATTAATCATATGCGGTACTATACGGCTTCTAAAAAGTACCAGTCCATAACCCCCCTTCAACCCTGTCTTCACACAACCACAGAGTACTTAAAAGAAGACACACTGTGTAGACAGAAAAGGGAGAACGGACGCATTTTGGCTTAAAAACTAACGATGAAGGTAAAGTTATAACACTGAAACGCCCTCAGGAAGAGGTGCTCTAAGCGTCTGGCCCCAGTCTGCAATGTTTTAGCTACTTCTAAATCACTAATCCTTGCCTCCCTAGCGACAAATAACGTAAGTTTCTTACAAGTATCTTGCCTGCAGGACGAGGAATAGCTAAAAATGCTTCACTACACACCGTAGCTCACCGGCATCAAACAAATTCCATGGGTGGATTTACACCTGACATCCACTGTAATGATACCAAGTACAAGAATGTATCTACGATTACATCGATATTTTTTGAGCATCACAAATTTTTCTTTTGTTTTTTTTCCCATTTACATTATGTTTATAAACTCAGGAAATACGTCCCTGGACACATGAGGACTTAAATTATGAATATTGTATGATCCTGTAACTACATGGTATCGGATTGATACCCAAATTTGTGGTATCATCCAAAACTAAAAGTATCAAACAACAGAAGAATAAGTGATTATTACATTTTAACAGAAGTGTAGATAGAACATGTTAAAAGAAAAAGTAAGCAGATATTAACAGTAAATGAACAAGTAGAATAATAATGAATTTTCTACCACTTGTCTTTAATAATGTTGACAAAATAGAATGATAAATGATGCAATATGTTACTGCATATGTCAGCAGTTAAATTAGGACCCTTTTTTTGCTTACTTACTAATAAAAGACAAGTTGTCCTGTATGTTCACTATTTTATTTAAGGACAGACCTGCAATAGAAAACATATGTTTAAGGTACCTTAAGAGTTTTTGTTGAAATAAAGCCAATAATGCAAATTTTCATGGTTCCCTCTATTTACAAAAGTACCGAAAAATATCGGAATACATTTTGGTCCCGATATTGGTATCGGGACAACACTAGTGCAGACTATTTTGGAAATAAAAAAATATATATTTTCTCGTCTTGCACCAACATCTTTTTTTTCCGCCCCTTAAATGCAACAGAGCCATAACTTAAGGCAGGGGTCGGCAACCCAAAATGTTGAAAGAGCCATTTTGGAGAAAAATTTAAAAAAAAAAGCCAAAAAAATTAAAGCCATATTACATACAGATAATGTGTCATGAGATATAAATTGAATTATGAGGACTTAAAGGAAACTAAATGAGCTCAAATATAGCTACAAATGAGGCATAATGATGCAATATGTACATACGGCTAGCCTAAATAGCATGTTAGTATCGATTAGCTTGCAGTCATGCAGTGACCAAATATGTCTGATTAGCACTCCACATAAGTCAATAACATCAACAAAACTCACCTTTGTGCATTCATGCACAGCATTAAAAGTTTGGTGGACAAAATGAGACAGAAAAAGAAGTGGCATAAAACACGTCTTAGAAAGTCGGAGAGAGTTATACATGTAAACCAGGGGGGTCCTAAGTTTTTTAACGACCCACAGCACATTTGAAAAATACTATGGAAAAAAATTAAAAACATAAAAAGTTGTTTAAAAGAGCAAACAGGTGAAATGTAACAAAAACATGTTGCAATGTTTACTCTAATAACACAAAGCTGCCATGCAGGCTGTTTCTTTCTTTGAAAAAAAATAAATAAATAAATAAAAAAAAAATTGTGAATCAAAACTAATTATGAATTATTGACCAATTCAAGACTCCAATTACGTCACATTAAATATTCCACTTTGAGATACTTTTTGGGGCAAATGTTGGATATTTTGTGTTTGCCATATAAAAAAGTGAGCTGTTTTTTTTAAATGGCCTAAAACAAACAAACAAACAAAAACACATAGACAAAAGAAAAAAAAAATTGACGGATGGATCTGAAGTTGATCTTGAGACCATTGTGTTAAAAGTAAACAGTAAAAAAAAAATATATAATTTATTTTTTAACACTTTAATGAGTAGGACCCTTTTGGATTAGTGTGTTTTGTTTTTAAGTGTCATTGCACAAAAAATAATAGTGAAGTAAAATCAATTGTGTTATGAGTTGTTTACCTTTTTCCATCTCAAATGATTATATAATCTCAAACATTAGACTTAAAAATATTATTGGGTGAAAAAACTGCATATTTTGTGGGGGTTTTTCAATAAAAAAAACATGGTTTTGTTTGACAAAAAGAGCACACAACTCAACTCTTCACAAACGTCATAGACCTAATGTTGATCTAGAGATTTAAAACTTGAATAATAATAAAAATAATAATACTGAATAATGACACATTTTTAACATTTTATTTTTACCAAAACCCTTTGGGGTCCCCGGGATCAAGCCTAAATGTATATTTTTTATACATATAGTCTATTGGTTTTTAAAATAAATGGCCCCCGCTTGCTTTGATTATTCGGTGTGCGTCCCTCAGTGGAAAAAGTTTAGACACCCCTGATGTAAACAAACTACGGTGAGTTCAAGGACCACCAAAATTAGTAAGACAAAACGGCTCTCGCCAAATACTCGAATCAGTGAAGCATGTTTAATATACAGTAAACAGCGTGCTTTATAGCAATTAGGGAGGTTTGTGTTATGTTTGTCCTCCTGCAGAAACCATATTAAAACAAAAAATATGTTTTTTTCCCCCCCTTTTTGAAAAAATCTCCAGAGAGCCACTAGGATGGCGCTAAAGAGCTGCCGACCCCCGACCTAAGGTCACCTCTACTTATGACACTACCCACTTGGTGCTTTTACACAGTAAATCTGCATACTTCGTAGCCCTAAATATTTAATGGGGTCCATTCCCATATGTAGGGCAGAATTGACTATTATGTACTATGAATGTCATCCTCCAGCATCATCAAATCTGCATGCTCAAAATGATACACCTGTATTAATGAAGGGGGACCATTAGGTTCTTCAAACGTGCTAAAGCCTGAGCTGGAGCTGTCATTCTCTTTGACCCGTATATGCATGTAACTATCGATGGCCCAGAGAGGTGATAAAATATTCAAAGTTGTCGCCTAATTGCCTATTACTTATCAGATTACCTACCGGTGAACACACACTGGCTTTGGACTCATTAATAGCGTTGCCTCCATTAGAACTTCTGATGGCAGCAGAGAAATTCAAGCGGCACTTTGCTGTGAAAACGAGATCCAGATTAATGGATCATAGAATTGTTCATTAGCACTCCGACTGCCTGAGCGGTACTTGAAAAATGCTAATTGCTTGTTGTTTTTTCCCCCCATCCAGCCCACCCTGCCATCACCTTTTTGAGTACTGTTTGAAGTGCGGCCGTGCAATTACCGCGTGCGACTCGCCGGGTTTCGGGGTGGAGATGCAGCTTCGGGATTCACGTCCACAGAAAAGGTCCTTGTTCCAGTAAAAACAGAGCGCTCTGCCAGTCACTTTAACAGATGTTTCAACCAAAGGAATGTGTTTTGATGTCCTTCGCAAGAAGCCAATTGCGTTATTACGCCGCCGTCCTTGCCGAACGTATCTGATTCGGTATCGGAGGCATGACAAAACAAGCTTCGCATTCAGACCAGGTATTATTTGTTGTTACTCTACCTCCACACCCTCCCAGGCCCCACATCCTTGTGCCAAGGCAAGGTTATGGGTCAAGGGCACACTTTTGAACTTCGGCTGAGTTATGAACAGGAAACTGCTCAACAACCACAATTAGAGACCTTAGTGGAAACAGCAACGTCTACTGAATGGGTTATTACAGCTGCACCAACATTAAATCACATCTTTAGATGTTTGTCTTTATGAAACATGTCCAAATGTATTCCACATTACAGGATACGCATATTTTCGACATCAAAAATCACCTCAAAAGCATGATGAAGTCTTCTTACGCAGGTTAGCCAGAACTTAATAATACCACCTTAACATTTGGCAACCAAACAATAACACAAGGCGACTCGGTAAAGAATCAGGGTATTATCTTCCACCCAACTCTTTTTGATTGATTAATTGATTGATACTTTTATTTGTAGATTGCACAGTTCAGTACATATTCCGTACAATTGACCACTAAATGGTAACACCCAAATAAGTTTTTCAACTTGTTTGAGTCGGGGTCCACGTTAATCAATTCATGGTACAAATATATACTATCAACATAATGCAGTCATCACACAAGTTAATCATCATAGAATGTACATTGAATTATTTACATTATTTACAATCCGGGGGGTGGGATGAGGAGTTTTGGTTGATATCAGAACTTCAGTCATCAACAATTGCATCAACAGAAAAATGTGGACATTGAAACAGTGTAGGTCTTATTTAGTAGGATATGTACAGCCAGCAGAGAACATAGTGAGTTCAGATAGCATAAGAACAAGTATATACATTAGAAGTACATTTGAGTTGTTTATAATCCGGGGAGATGGGATGTGAATGGAGGAGGGTATTAGTAAAGTGTTGAAGTTGCCTGGAGGTGTTGTTTTAGAGCGGTTTTGAAGGAGGATAGAGATGCACTTACTTTTATACCTGTTGGGAGTGCATTCCACATTGATGTGGCATAGAAAGAGAATGAGTTAAGACCTTTGTTAGATCGGAATCTGGGTTTAACATGGTTTGTGGAGCTCCCCCTGGTGTTGTGGTTATGCCGGTCATTTACGATAAGGAAGTAGTTTGACATGTACTTTGGTATCAAGGAGGTGTAGCGGATTTTATAGACCAGGCTCAGTGCAAGTTGTTTTACTCTGTCCTCCACCCTGAGCCAGCCCACTTTGGAGAAGTGGGTTGGATTGAGGTGTGATCTGGGGTGGAGTTCTAAAAGTAACCGGACTAGCTTATTCTGGGATGTTTGGAGTCTAGATTTGAGGGCTTTAGAGGTGCTGGGGTACCAGGAGGTGCAAGCGTAATTGTTTGATGAGGTCTTCTTATGCAGGTTAGTCAGAACTTAAAAATACCACCTTAACATTTGGCAACTAAACAATTACACAAGGCGACCTGGTAATGAATCTGGGTATTATCTTCGACCCAACTCTCTTGTTTGAGTCACACATTAAGAGTGTTACCAGAACGGTCTTCTTTCATGTATGTAATATCGCTAAAATGTGTTCCAATTTGTCCACTAGCAACGCTGAGATCATTATTTATACGTTTGTTACGTCGTGTTTCGATTACTGTAACGCAGTGGTTCTCAACCTTTTTTCAGTGATGTACCCCCCTGTAAAAATGTTTTTAATTCAAGTACCCCCTAATCAGAACAAAGCATTTTTGGTTGAAAAAAAAAAAGAGTTAAAAAAGTAAAATACAGCACATTGTCATCAGTTTCTGATTTATTAAATTGTATAGCCGCCTCCAAAAGCGTTTGAGATTTTGGCAGTACATCCAACCGGCCAAAGGACCGCAGACCACGTGTAATCACACCAACAATTGGTAATAACTGTGAGAACGAAGCTCATCTGCATGCTCGTTGTCACACACACACACACACAAATATAGTGCAAAATATTGCTCAATTGTAGTGGTCTTTCTTAACTACTTGGAAAAAAAGATATAAAAACTAAAAACTTGTTGAAAATAAACAAGTGATTCAATTATAAATAAAGATTTCTACACATAGAAGTAATCATCAACTTAAAGTGCCCTCTTTGGGGATTGTAATAGAGATCCATCTGGATTCATGAACTTAATTGTAAACATTTATTCACAAAAAAAGATATCTTTAACATCAATATTTATGGAACATGTCCACAAAAAATCCAGCTGACAACGCTGAATATTGCATTGTTGCATTTCTTTTCACAGTTTATTAACTTATATTCATATTTTGTTGAAGTATTATTCAATAAATATATTTATAAAGGATTTTTGAATTGTTGCTATTTTTAGAATATTTTTAAAACATCTCACGTACTCTTTGGCATACCTATAAGTACCCCCAGGGGTACGAGTACCCCCATTTGAGAACCACTGCATTACAGGATACGCATATTTTCGAAATCAAAAATCACCTCAAAAGCATGATGAGGTCTTCTTACGCAGGTTAGCCAGAACTTAATAATACTACCTTAACATTTGGCTACCAAAGAATTACACAATAGAATAGAATAGAATAGAATACAATAGAAAATACTTTATTGTCATTATATTTGCATATAACGAGATTAAAGACTCCAACTTAAGGTGCGGTTGTGGGAACAAATATGGGGTAAAATAAATAACACAATTGAACTAACAATTGAAATAAACAGACTGCTATCCAATAAAAATAACAAGCAATCCTGTACAATATACAAAACACTGTAGAAATACAAAATACTTTACAATATACAGAACAAGACAAGAGTACCGAAGTAATAAATAACAATCGGTGTCGGCGACTCGGTAAATAATCTGGGTATTATCTTCGACCCAACTCTCTCGTTTGAGTCACACATTAAGAGTGTTACTAAAATGGCATTCTTTCATGTCCGTGATATCGCTTTAATTTGTTACATTTTGTCCACTAGCGACGCTGTGATCATTATTCATGAGTATGTTACGTCTTGTTTCGATTACTGTAACGTATTATTTTCGGGTCTACCTATGTCTAGCATTAAAAGACTACAGTTGGTACAAAATGCGGTAGATAGACTTTTGCCAAGAACAAGAAAGTTTGATCATCCATCCATCCATCCATCCATCCATCCATCCATTTTCTACCGCTTATTCCCTTTGGGGTCACGGGAGGCGCTGGTGCCTATCTCAGCTACAATCGGGCGGAAGTCGCCGCCTCATCACAGATCAACGCTAACCATTTCAACTCATTCAGACAATTGAAGTTTGTTTTACCATTTTCCCAAAAATTCCCGCTTTTCTCAAAATTCCCAAATTTTTCAGAAATTGGACATTCTTCAAAGTTCCACTCTTTCCACATTTTCCAACCCACTTCAACCATTCCACCAAATCATTCCTCTTAGTCGGGACAAAAACATAGTTGTTTTTTGAACAGAAAAAATTGTCAGTTTTTCCGAATTCCAGGAATTCCGTAATACTTTTTCTCAATTCAACATGTTACTACTTCAACATTTCTCGACCGATTTGAAAAATTCCAACACCAACCATTCAGACCATTGAAGTTTGTTTTATCATTTTCCCCAAAATTCCCGTTTTTCTTGAAATTCCCAAATTTTTCAGAATTTGGACATTCTTCAAAGTTCCACTCCTTCCACATTTTCCAACCCGCTTCAACCATTCCACGATCAAATCATTCCTCTTAGTCAGGACAAAAAACTAAGTTGTGTTTTGAACTGGAAAAATTGCCGGTTTTCCCGAAATTTCAGGAATTCCGTAATACTTGTTCTCAATTCTTAATGTTACTACTTCAACATTTCTCGACCGATTTGAAAATTTCCAACACCAACCATTTCATCTCATCCGGACCATTGAAGTTTTTTTCACCATTTTCCCCAAAATTCCCGCTTTTCTCAAAATTCCCACATTTTTCAGAAAATGGACCTTCTTCAAAGTTCCACTCCTTCCACATTTTTTAACCCACTTCAACTGTTCCACCATCAAATCATTCCTCTTAATCAGGACAAAAAAACTAAGTTATTTTTTGAACTGGAAAAAATCCAGTTTTTCCCGAAATTCCAGGAATTCTGTAATACCATTTTTCAATTCAACATGTTACTACTTCAACATTTCTCGACCGATTTGAAAAATTCCAACACCAACCATGTCATCTCATCCGGACCATTGAAGTTTTTTACCATTTTCCCCCAAATTCCCGGTTTTCTCAAAATTCCCAAACTTTTCAGAAAATGGACATTCTTCAAAGTTCCACTCCTTCCACATTTTCCAACCCATTTCAACCGTTCCGCCATCAAATCATTCCTCTTAATCAGGACAAAAAAACTAAGTTGTTTTTTGAACTGGAAAAATTCCTGGTTTTCCCGAAATTCCAGGAATTCTGTAATACAATTTCTCAATTGAACATGATACTACTTCAACATTTCTCGACCGATTTGAAAAATTCCAACACCAACCATTTCAGCTCATTCAGACCATGGAAGTATTTTACCATTTTCCCAAAAATTCCTGCTTTTCTCAAAATTCCCACATTTTTCAGAAAATGGACATTCTTCAAAGTTCCACTCCTTCCACATTTTCCAACCCACTTCAACCGTTCCACCATCAAATCATTCCTCTTAATCAGGACAAAAAAACTAAGTTGTTTTTAAAACTTGAAAATTTGCCGGTTTTCTCGAAATTCCAGGAATTCTGTAATACCATTTCTCATTTCAACATGTTCCTACTTCAACATTTCCAGACCGATTTGAAAAATTCCAACACCAACCGTTTCAACTCATTCGGACCGTTGAAGTGTTTTGCCATTTTCCCAACAATTTCCTGCTTTTCTCGAAATTCCCAAATTTTTCAGGAATTGGACATTCTTCAAAGTTCCACTCTTTCCACATTTTTCAACCCACTTCAACCATTCCACCATCAAATCATTCCTCTTAATCAGGAAAAAAAAAACTAAGTTGTTTTTTGAACTGGAAAAATTCCTGGTTTTCCCAAAATTCCAGGAATTTCCTACTTCAACATTTCTCGACCGATTTGAAAAATTCCAACACCAACCATTTCAACTCATTCAGACGATTGAAGTTTGTTTATCATTTTCCAAAAAATTCCCGCTTTTCTCGAAATTTCCGTGGAAATCAATGGGACATTCTTCAAATATGCACAACTCCCATATTTTAAATCTGATTCAAACTGTTCCATCTTCAAATATTCAGCCTGTTTAAGAATTGTGTGCTATATTTCCTTTTAGCCATCTATTTTTTACCGATTTTCTCTTTTGAGGTACTGGAGCCTATCTCAACTGCAACAGTTCTAAAAAAAAAAAAAATCCAGGATTTCAGTTTAATTTGAACATTCACACGCAATTTCTTTAGGAATCGCCTTAATTTAGTTTACAATTGAACACACTTAATGTTATTTTGGATGAAACAAGTGTAAAGGTATTTGTTGTTTAGAGGCCTCTAATTATGCTCAAAAAATGTATTTAGAAAGTTGTAAACAGTTTTTCCTGCTCTAATTACAAAGCTATTTGAATCATTAGTCATATTCCTACTTCACA
>NC_084632.1:12876085-12916085 GCF_033978795.1 Nerophis ophidion | reverse complement strand
TAAGCACAAACAACAGTCAGGACCCGTCCCCCCACCCGAAGGCGAAGGGAAGCTACCCTCTCGTCCACTGGGTTGAACTCAAACGTACAGGCTTTGAGCCGGGGGGCAACCAGAATTGCCACCCCAGCCCGTCGCCTCTCACTGCCGGCAACGCCAGAGTGGAAGAGGGTCCAGTCCCTCTCGAGAGAACTGGTTCCAGAGCCCTTGCTGTGCGTCGAGGTGAGTCCGACTATATCCAGCCGGAACTTCTCTACCTCGCGCACTAGCTCAGGCTCCTTCCCCCCCAGTGAGGTGACGTTCCACGTCCCAAGAGCTAGCTTCTGTAGCCGAGGATCGGACCGCCAAGTGCCCTGCCTTCGGCTGCCGCCCAGCTCACAATGCACCCGACCTCTATGGCCCCTCCTATGAGTGGTGAGCCCATTGGAGGGATGACCCACGTTGCCTCTTCGGGCTGTGCCCGGCCGGGCCCCATGGGAACAGGCCCGACCACCAGGCGCTCGCCATCGTGCCCCAACTCCGGGCCTGGCTCCAGAGCGGGGCCCCGGTGACCCACGTCCGGGCGAGGGAAATCTGGGTTCATTTCGTTGTAATTCCATAGAAGTCTTTGAGCTGTTCTTTGTCTGATCACTCACCTAGGACCTGTTTGTCTTGGGAGACCCTACCAGGGGGCATGAAAACCCCCAGACAACATAGCTCCTAGGATCATTGGGACACGCAAACTCCTCTACCACGGTAAGGTAGCAGCTCAGAGAGGAGGTGTAGTGTCTTGTGCTCCTATTTTGGTGGCTTTTCCAGTTTTGTTGGTATTTCCTGTAGCAGTTTCACATCTTCCTTTGAGCGCTAGTCCCCACACCTGCTTTGTTTTAGCAATCAAGACTATTTCAGTTGTTGCTATCCTTCTTTGTGTGAACATTGTCAGGTCATGTACGGATGTACTTTTTGGACGCTCTCTGCTCCACTCGCTGTAGTAAGTATTTGCTGTTGTCCAGCGTTCTGGTTTTTGTGCACTTTGCAGCCAATTCAGTTTTAGTTTTGTTTTGCATAGCCATCCCTAAGCTTCGATTCCTTTTCTTAGGGGCACTCACCTTTTGTTTATTTTTGGTTTAAGCATTAGACAACGTTTTCAAAGCAATTAGCTACCTGCTGCACCGTCCTAATGCACACTACTTACTTGGCCCTCAACTTAAGCTTTTCTACTGCAAAAGTACTATTTCTAGCCAAGACAATTCATCAACAACATATTGTGGTCTTTTCCTGCACAAATGCAGTGTTAGCTTACTTTGCTTCTGGGCCTGAGCTCTGGAAGGAGCAGCCATATGCTTCATGGTCTCCACTTTTCTGCAATGCTTCAGGTTCTTGCTGTCCTCACTCCACTCTTCGAATATATTTTGTCTCATTACTGTAGCCAGAAGCGTCAAGGCAAGAAGTATATGTGACACTCTTGTCCTCCTCCATTGCTGTTGTGGTGGCATGCCTCATTCATTTTGATGCGTTCAATTCAGCTTGGATTTAACAGCTTCGCTTAGTATGTCGAAATACTATGTTTTACCCCAAACTTATGGAGGGTCAAATGGGACAAAATTAAACAAACAATTACATTCCCCTACACCAGAGGTCCCCAACCTTTTTAAATCCGCGGACCGGTCAACGCTTAATAATTGGTCCCGCGGCCCGGGGGTGGGGGGGGGGAATCCTTTTTTTTTTTTTTTCTTTGTCATTAAAAAGGGACGTTTTTGTCATGAAAAGGGGAGGTTTTTGTGGTTGGTGCACTAATCGTAAGTGTATATTGTGTTTTTATGTTGATTTAATAAAAATAAAAAAAATAAAAAAATTGATTTTTTTATTTATTTATTTATTTTTTTTAAATAAAAATGAATGAAAAATTCTTCTGCGGCCTGGTACCAATCGGGCCACAGTGGTTGGGGACCACTGCCCTACACTACTACAACCTGACATTCATTGATTAAAATTGGAATTAAGTACATAAATATGTCAATAATTAATTTATTGTAACAGTGCATTTAATTATTTATTGATTTTATTATTTCATGATTAAATACATTCCTACAATATTTCAAAATTTGAGGATTCGGGATTTATGTAATTATTTCATCAAATCAATTAATTAAATCATTAATAGTAAAAAAATAAATAAGAATAAATAAAAAATAAATAAAAAAACATAAATAAATAAAAAAATTTAAAAAATTAAAAATAAAATTTAAAAAAATATATATATACATATATATATATATATATATATATATATATATATGTATATATATATACATATATATATTTTTTTTAAAAATAAATTAATTACATATTTAATACCACATTTTGTTCGAACCCAGCTGAGTCATTCCATTACCGAGCAGTAAAAATTCAGTGTTATTTTTTTCAATGGACAAAATGTACTCTTTGTTACCATAAGACGAAAAAAAAAAAGAAAAAAAAAAGCCTATATTCTTTAAATGTTGTTTGATGATTTAATTATTGATTTTATTATTTCCTGATTGATTACATTTCACAACTTTAAAAATGTAAGTTACATTTATGTTTTACATTCAATAAATTAATGACACATTTAACAACACATTTTGTATATAAGTCAAATTCTAATGAATGATTTCCACATTTAATTATTTAAAAAAAAAACATTTATTAAATTTTTGTTCAATTTGACCCTCAAATCAAACCAAGCTGAGCCAGAACTAATCAGTAAAAATGTAGGGTTTTTTTCCATTCAAGAAATAAATAAAATAAACTATTTGTGTAATTATCTGTTCGTCTGTAAATGTTGTTTACTGATTTAATTACTGATTAATTATTTTTTTAAATTATAATTTAATAATTTATTGATTTATGTCATCAAATCATTAATTCAATAATTAAACAGTTAAATGTATGTTATATTCAATTTGACTCTCCATGCAAACCCAGCTGAGCCAATCCATTATTAAGTAATAAAAATGTTTTTTTTTAATGTAAACAGAGAAAATGCACTCTTTGTTACATTATCTGTTAAAAGCCTATATTCTTTAAATGTTGTTTGCTGATTTAATGAATTATTGATTTCACTATTTCATGATTGAATACATTACAGGCCTACTGAAACCCACTACTACCGACCACGCAGTCTGATAGTTTATATATCAATGATGAAATCTTAACATTGCAACACATGCCAATACGGCCTTTTTAGTTTACTAAATTACAATTTTAAATTTCCCGCAGAGTTTCTTGTTAAAAACGTCGCAGAATGATGACGCGTGCCCAGCACCACACACGGCTAAAAGTCGTCTCTTTACATCGCATAATTACACAGTAATTTGGACATCTGTGTTGCTGAATCTTTTGCAATTTGTTCAATTAATAATGGAGACTATAAAGAACAATGCTGTTGGTGGAAAGCGGTGGATTGCAGCTGCCTTTAGCACCGATACACAGCCGGTGTTTCTTTGTTTGTTGTGAAGCTTTAACACAGAGTGGTCAAGCGAACATGTTTCTCTACGTCAACCGGCAAGTTTTTGGATGGGAAAATTGTGATATTAAGTCAGCTCTTACCGGAGACTTCAGTGGATTATGGGACCTCCTCCTGTAGCTGTCAAAAGGGCATCTGTGATCTTGACTCTTCCATTGGCTTCTGTCTGAGACACTGGTGTTCACCGCAGCTATCCAACTTTCAGGTATGACTCTAGAATCTCATTAAAACACTATTAAAACAATAGGCAGATATAGGATTTTCCAGAATTATCCTAGTAAATGTGTCTAATTACATATACCACTGCCGCTGACCGGAGCCGTCGCTTTTTGTTTTGTTTTTTGTCATGATCCACGTCTTGAATGATGGCATATTCTGGTTTTGGTTCTGTTTATCACATTCTGTCTGGTATTTGTCTTCCTCAGTTCTTCGTGGCACTTCCTGGTTTTGTTTCCGTTGTCATAGTTACCCATTTAGTGTCACCTATCTCTGCTTTGATCACGCGCACCTGCCCTTGATTATTTATCTCCGTATATATGCCCGCCTCTGTTCGACATTCAGTCTTGGACTCTTGCTTGCTACACGCAACAGCTGACGCCGCTCTTCCAACATTGTGGTAAATCTATTTTTGCATACTTGTTAGCTTATATGCTATTTTGTTTGTTTATGTCCCTAGCTTCCACGCTAGCGCCCTTTGTTCTTTGTAGCTCCCAAGCTAGTTCTGTTGGTTTTTGGTTAGTGTGTTTGTGCAAGTGTTTTTGTTCTTAGTTTGTTTTATTATATAAATAAATTCTTATCCCTACCCTCACGCTGTGTTCCATCTTCCGTTGCACCCACGAGAGAACAACTCGTCGCCACAATGCCACCGAGACGTCACAGTTTTAGTGTCTCACTCTAACTTTCCTCATCCACGAATCTTTCATCCTCGCTCAAATTAATGGGGAAATTGTCGCTTTCTCGGTTCGAATAGCTCTTGCTGCTGGAGGCTATGATTATATAAAATGTGAGGATGTGAGGAGCCCTACAACCCGTAACGTCACGCGCACATCGTCTGCTACTTCCGGTAAAGGCAAGGCTTTTTATTAGCGACCAAAAGTTGCGAACTTTATTGTGGATGTTCTCTACTAAATCCTTTCAGCAAAAATATGGCAATATCACCAAATGATCAAGTATGACACATAAAATGGTTTAAATAAGAAAATCTCATTTCAGTAGGCCTTTAACTCACAGTTTAAATAAAGATTTCATGATTCATTTAAAGATGTCAATAAATCAATGAAGTTACTAAATAATAAACTGTATGTTTTATATTTCATAAATAATACAAAATGTTGTATTTAATTAAAATGTTTTAATTACTTGACACGTATAAAACTGTCGAAATGTATTCATTTAATTATGTTCAATACTACGACAGCTAAGCCAGAACTACATAATAAAAATTCAGTGCTTTTTTTTTTTTGCAATGAATAGAGAAAATGTACTTTGTTACCATTTTCTGGTCAAAAGTCTACATTCTTTAAATCTCCCATTGTGCTTGTGCCGCTTGATGTCAAGGCCTGTGGGTGTAAATTAATCAACATGAAAAATATGATGTGTCATATCCAGTCATAAAAGAAGCAAATATATTTGAGTAAAAAGAGATGTGCCTACTTTTTCGGTGGATTAATGTCAGTTATTTTTAAAAAGCAAGACTCCTCACGGTGTTCTTGAAAGGACGTGTCCCGACATCAGCGATATTTAAATAATCCGTGTATAATTTTTCTCTGATTCCTTTGCATTCATCTTGTCACAGCAGGGCTTCAGGTATATTATTCCTATGCATCTGGGAGTGATGGCAAAGGATCTTCGGGGATTGTGGAGATTAGGTGTCCTGCTAGATTAGGGCTGACAGGGCGCCAAAGCTCATCCCCTTTCTCCCTTTGGTGTTTACACCGCACTTGGCTTGCCCACAGGTGGCTAATATGCCGCGAGCGCTGCCTCCTTCGCCCCCCCACTCCGAATGGCTTGTGTGCACATGTGTAAGCTGAGGAAGGCCATAGACATGGTAAAGGTGCTGAAAGGCGGCTGGATAATCAATCAAAGAGATAATACAAAAGTCGGGGCTTTCAATGTGTGCACACTGCAAGTTCACATAATGGAATGCGCACGTGCTCACTTTCAATAAAAGCTGAAAGATTTTCTTTATTTGTTGAATGTGCTGTGATTAAAGGCTTTACAGACTTCTATGTTCCAAGTTCGCAGCTGGCTCGGAGTCCTACTCTATTCTATGGATATAATATTTTACTCAATGCAGATATTACCTGTCAAAAGAAAGCATACACCATTTGGATTTTCTCACAATAAAGTATAGTCCTGCACCAAATGTAAACCAATTGCCACAAAGATTTGTCATATTTGGTGTGGCACACGAATGAAGCACACATTGATTAAATTGTGAGTATCTGGACTAAAGAGTTATGTCAACATACATATATATATATATATATATACACATTAGAAATGCGCGGATAGGCAATTATATAACCCACAACCGCATCACCAAAGTCGTCATCCACCCGCCATCCACCCGAACCAACATTTTATCAGATCCGCAACCGCCCGCCAACCACCCGTTGAAATACATCAGAGGTCGGCCACCTTTACCACTCAAAAAGCGATTTAAACCCGTTTCACAGAGTAAAGAAGACAATGAGAGCCGCTAACGTTCTCGTGAATAACCAATGGTGTTTATCCTGATGACAAGAATAAGGCCGTGCTGTGAAGCTATTGCCTTTGACACCTTCAACAACATGTGCAAACCGATTATTAGTCCAGCAACATGTTGTATGCAGCTTCTGCAATTACACGTACAAGATTGAAAAGCATACTGGGTGATACAGAGTACACTGATGGTTGTGATATAAACAATTTTAAAACTCTTACCAATATGCGCCACACTGTGAAGCCACACCAAACAAGAATGACAAACACATTTCGGGAGAACACCCTCACAGTAACACAACATAAACGCAACACAACAAATACCCAGAATCCTTTTCATCCGTGAAACTTCCTGAATATATTTTACACCCCCGCGCCCCCAACCCAGCACCCACCTCCCCACCTTACCGACGAACGGGGGGAGGTTGGGGCGGGGGGATGGGGGTGGCGGCGGGGTTTGCTGATAGCGAGGTGTATAAAATAGTCAGGAATTGTCATGGATGCAAAGGATTCTGGGTATTTGTTGTGTTGCGTTTATGTTGTGTTACTGTGAGGATGTTCTCCCGAAATGTGTTTGTCATTCTTGTTTGGTGGTGCTTCACACTTCACACTATTATTAAGAGTGTTACAATTGTTTATATCACAACCATTAGTGTACTCTGTGTCACCCAGTATGCCTTGCAGTGACAAGCACATCGTACATGTTGTAGAAGGCGACAAAGCCAATGGCTTCATAGCACTCCCTAATACTTATTAACTGGGTGACTGCTGGCAGTCATTCTAGAGAATGTGTGCATCTCCTATTGTCTTCTTCGCTTTGTGACACGGGTCCTAAATGGCTCTTTGAATGGTAAAGGATACCAATCCCAGAACCATGTACTGTATATCAAATATTTCCGAATGGTTCAACCACCACCCGCCCTAATCTAATTTAAATCTATTTTTTCGTCATGTCACCCGCCCGACCAGTTTTTTATCCGCGGACTCCGCGGATGAGACCGCAAACCGCGCATCTCTATTACACATACAGTATATATATATATATATATATATATATATATATATATATATATATATGTATTGAACTGTTTCGTTACGGGGGTTTCGGTTCGGTGCGGAGGTGTACCGAACGAGTTTCCACACGAACATATGAAGTGGCAGCCTAAGATAAAGTGCTTTTTAACTCTGTCTCCGACACAGCACCCAGCATTGTCCCACCCACACAACCATCTGATTAGTTACAACCATAGCGGTAACAGCCAATCAGCAGTGCGTATCCAGAGCGCAGGTTGTCAGCGCTTCAGCGTCGAGCAGATATGTGTTTAGCAGGTGAGCATAAGGCAGCGTACTCTCCCCAAATGATAATAAACACCTCCCAGTCAACTACTACTAACATCACTATGAGCCCGTTGACGTTCTAGCAAAAAACTCACAGTCCTGGCTTGAGGTGAAGGCTAATTAGCTTTTAACGTAACGTTAGCTCATTTTGCGGTGTGTTTGTGTTAGCTCTTGTGCGGTGTGTGTGTGTGTGTGTGTGTGTGTGTGTGTGTGTGTTACGGACATTGTTGACTGAGCTGTGTTGAAGCAGCACAAAAGGACATGATGTTAAATGAAGAGTTAATATAATAATGTAAGTGCATCATAAAGCCTACATGAACTCCACGATGTTCAGGGATGAATAGTCTCTCCTATTGCTATTGTACTATTTTTTCAGCCAGAGTTACATTAATCATTAGTGATGTAGCAGCTTAGTTTTGAATGGCAGAGTCCCTGCTATCACATGTTGATAAAAATATAACATTTACATAATAAAAATAAACTACAGGCTTCCCAAATGCTGTGATAAATTAAGCATGATGAGTTGACTTGAAACGGTTTAATGTTGCACTTTTTATATGCAGAGGAATTTTTTTTTCATAATATTCAATCCAAGCAACAACTTGAGGCAGTTTAATGTGGATTAATATGGGAAGAATTATTATAGTGTTCCCAATGTTGAAAGGATAAAGGCATTGTTTACAAATTTGGTAAAAAAATAACCCAAAAATGTATATTTTTTTGTTGTCTTACTGTACCGAAAATGAACCAAACCGTGGCCTCTAAACCGAGGTACGTACCCGACCGAAATTTTTTGTGTACCGTTACACCCCTAGTATATATAGTGGGGTAAAAAAAGTATTTAGTCAGCCATCGATTGTGCAAGTTCTCCCACTTATAATGATGACAGAGGTCTGTAATTTTCATCATAGGTACACTTCAACTGTGAGAGAAAGAATGTGAAAAAAAAATCCAGGAATTCACATTGTAGAAATTTTAAAGAATTTATTTGTAAATTATGGTGGAAAATAAATACTTGGTCAGCCATTCAAAAATCTCACTGATGGAATGAGGTTTTGGCTCAAAATCTCACGATACATGGCCCCATTCATTCTTTCCTTAACACGGATCTGTCGTCCTGTCCCCTTAGCAGAAAAACAGCCCCAAAGCATGATGTTTCCACCCCCATGCTTCACAGTAGGTGTTGTGTTCTTGGGATGCAACTCAGTATTCTTCTTCCTCCAAACACGACGAGTTGAGTTTATACCAAAATGGATACATGGATGATACAACAGAGGATTGGGAGAATGTCATGTGGTCAGATGAAACCAAAATAGAACTTTTTGGTATAAACTCAACTCGTCGTGTTTGGAGGAAGAAGAATACTGAGTTGCATCCCAAGAGCACCATACCTACTGTGAAGCATGGGGGTGGAAACATCATGCTTTGGGGCTCTTTTTCTGCTAAGGGGACAGGACGATTGATCCGTGTTAAGGAAAGAATGAATGGGGCCATGTATCGTGAGATTTTGAGCCAAAACCTCCTTCCATCAGTGAGAGCTTTGAATGGTTGACCAAATACTTATTTTCCACCATACTTTACAAATTAATTATTTAAAATTCCTACAATGTGAATTCCTGGATTTTTTTTTACATTCTGTCTCTCACAGTTGAAGTGTACCTATGATGAAAATTACAGACCTCTGTCATCATTTTAAGTGGGAGAACTTGCACAATCGATGGCTGACTAAATACTTTTTTGCCCCACTGTGTATATATATATATATATATATATATATATATATATATATATATATATATATATATATATATATATATATATATATATATGCTTGTTTTGGGGTCGCTGGAGCCTATCTCAGCTGCATTATATATATATATGCTTGTTTTGGGGTCGCTGGAGCCTATCTCAGCTGCATTATATATATATATATATATATATATATATATATATATATATATATATATATATATATATATACATAGAGTCAAGGTTTTTGTGATTTATCCGTTATACAGTGCTCAATACAATTGGTATATTCTGTAGGTCAGAAAAAAACACAAAAACAGCGTGTTTTGCAAGTTTACCTGCTCGTCAGGGGATGTAATCAGAAAACAGACAGATGTCAACATAAAATCACAGACAGCTGCATTCCTGAACAGCCTTACAGGGATATAACAACCAACAAGCACACAAAAGGCTCATCAACCACCCACAACAGCGTTGTATTTTAACCAGGCTTAATTTGGAGATCAAATTCTATTACATATCTTTGAAAGGCACCCTATTATTTCTGAAACGTTGCAGAACAACCATTCAATGTTACCCTGATTCTTTCCATTGTGAGAAAATACAAAACATCTTTAACCCGACGTAGGTGGCAAGGAGACGCTGTTGCTTTCCAATTAAACACAAAGTCTTCTAGCCAATAAATTAGTGAATGCTACAAGGTTCTTTTTGGATTTGTTAAAGGGGAACATTATCACAATTTCAAAAGGGTTAAAAACAATAAAAATCAGTTCCCAAAGGCTTGTTTTATTTTTCGAAGTTTTTTTCAAAATTTTTCATCTCCAGGAATATCCCTGAAAAAGCTTTAAAGTGCTCGATTTTCGCTATTTGCGATGCGACTGTCCATTTCCCTGTGACGTCATACAGTGCTGCCTATGTAAACAAACAATGGCAAATAGCACAGCAAGATATAGCGACATTAGCTCGGATTCAGACTTGGATTTCAGCAGTTTAAGCGATTCAACAGATTACGCATGTATTGAAACAGATGGTTGGAGTATGGAGGCAGATAGCAAAAACGAAATTGAAGAAGAAACTGAAGCTATTGAGCGACTAGCTATTGACGCTATTCGGCCATAGCATGGGTGTACCTAATGAAGTGGCCCATAGCATGGCTGCCTTATTAGCATCGCCGGTAAAATGTGCGGACCAAACGATCAGGACTTTCGCATCTTGTGACACAGGAGCAACTTAAATCCATCGATTGGTAAGTGTTTGTTTCACATTAAATGTGGGTATCTAGTTTCAAATGTACATACAGCCAGCGTAAATAGCATGTTAGCATCGATTAGCGTAGCATGTTGGCATCAATTAGCTGGCAGTCACGCCGCGACCAAATATGTCTGATTAGCACATAAATCAATAACATCAACAAAACTCACCTTTGTGATTTCGTTCACTTAATCGTTGCAAATGCATCTGCAGGTTATCCATACATCTCTGTGCCATATCTGTCTTAGCACCGCCGTTAAAATGTGCAGACACTCCGGCACATTCAATGGGGGTCTGGCGGCAGATTTCTTGCCAGTGGTGCAACTTGAATCCCTCCCTGTTAGTGTTGTTACACCCTCCGACAACACACCGACGAGGCATGATGTATCCAAGGTTCCAAAAAATTGTCGAAAAAACGGAAAATAACAGAGCTGAGACCCGGTGTTTGTAATGTGAAAATGGCGGCTGTATTACCTCGGTGACGTCACGTTCTGACGTCATCGCTACAAGACCGATAAACAGAAAGGTGTAAATTTGCCAAAATTCACCCATTTAGAGTTCGGAAATCGGTTAAAAAAAATACATGGTCTTTTTTCTGCAACATCAAGGTATATATTGACGCTTACATAGGTCTGGTGATAATGTCCCCCTTTAAGGGTAGATGACAAAAGTGCTACCCCAAATAGTCCACTTTGAGGATTCGGTTCAAGCCTTCGCCCGTGACCACAGGCAAAGTGTTAAACATTTCCCTCCAATAACTGCTCAGGGATGGGAAGAGCCATAACGTATGTATTACATTAGCTGGAAACCGTTGGCACTGACCAAAATGAAGATATTCCGTCATACATTTAAGCGAGTCGAACCTTAGTATGAGTACGAGATATTAGCTTGCTTTGGATGAGGCTGTGTCTGGCACAATTACTGTAGATGACTTATGAACTCTACCTAATGTCTCTGACCAGCTTTTCTTTTTTCTTAATCCTCCTTTCAAAATGACTTGATTGAACTCAGAGAAAAATGTTGTGATAAATACATGTGATTAATGCTAAAGTCAGAAGCGGTGTCAGAAAAACATCTAAAACTGTGTCAGTCGGGAAATCAGGAAACCGAGGAAATATATTATAAACAAAACTGAAAATCTGAAGATAGTATTTTAAAAAGTGTTGATTAGAGAGTTAAAATGTATCACAAAGTTGCTGGAGAGAGGCAAAAATGTTGTCAAAGTATAAATATTTAATATTGTTGATCCCCAGACTTGCCTTAAAATGTTCATGTATAGTCCAAGTCAAATATATATACTGTAAATGTCATTTATTTGTACCGGGACACAGCCTGCCAACTATGTTCCGTCCCTCTAAAATTTCACAGGCATTGTTTGTGATTGTTGTGGGCCAATTTGCAGCATATTGATGTTTTGCCCGTTTTGTCCCACACACACTTAAAATTACACACTAGAGTTATTTTGACTCGGGGGCCCCATTTAGAGAAAAAAAATGTGTCTGGGGACCGGTATATCTATTTTACGAACACCCCTTTCAAAACCTCACAATAAAGTCTGATTGAATGCTAAAAACGTTATGACAGACTGCCTTAAAAAACATAATGGCATTTTACATTTTTCTATGAAGGATAAAACACTGAATATTGATAATATAAGAACGTCACACCCCCTTTCGATCGACACATTTTACAATCAACTGACACGGAACAAGAATGAAATAAACAGTGAAATATAAACGCAAAGGGTATATATATACTGTACATGTCATTTAATTGTACGGCCTGCCAACTATGTTCCGTCCCTCTAAAATTTCACAGGCATTGTTTGTGATTTTTGTGGCCCAATATGCCTAAATATGCAGCATATTGATGTTTTGCCCGTTTTGTCCCACACACACTTAAAATTACACACTACAGTTATTTTGACTCGGGGGCCCCATTTAGAGAAAAAAAATGTGTCTGGGGACCGGTATATCTATTTTACGAACACCCCTTTCAAAACCTCACAATAAAGTCTGATTGAATGCTAAAAACGTTATGACAGGCCGCCTTAAAAAACGTAATGGAATTTTACATTTTTCTATGAAGGATAAAACACTGAATATTGATAATATAAGAACGTCACACCCCTTTTCGATCGACACATTTTACAATCAAGTGAAACGCAACAAAAATGCAACAAACAGTGAGGTATAAACGCAAAGGGTATACTGTATATATACTGTACATGTCATTTAATTGTACCGGGACACAGTCTGCCAACTATGTTCCGTCTCTCTAAAATTTCACAGGCATTGTTTGTGATTGCTGTGGCCCAATATGCCTAAATATCCAGCATATTGATGTTTTACCCGTTTTGTCCCACACACACCTAAAAGTACACACTAGAATTATTTTGACTCGGGGGCCCCATTTAGAGAAAAAAATGTGTCTGGGGGCCGGTATATCTATTTTACGAACACCCCTTTCAAAACCTCACAATAAAGTCTGATTGAATGCTAAAAACGTTGTGACGGACCGCCTTAAAAAACGTAATGGAATTTTACATTTTTCTATGAAGGATAAAACACTGAATATTGATAATATAAGAACGTCACACCCCCTTTCGATCGACACATTTTACAATCAAGTGACACGCAACAAGAATGCAACAAACAGTGAAATATAAACGTAAAGGTATATGTATATATACTTTACATGTCATTTAATTGTACAGCCTGCCAACTATGTTCCGTCCCGCTAAAATTTCCCAGGCATTGTTTGTGATTTTTGTGACCCAATATGCCTAAATATGCAGCATATTGATGTTTTACCCGTTTTGTCCCACACACACTTAAAAGTACAGACTAGAATTATTTTGACTCGGGGGCCCCATTTAGAAAAAAAAATGTGTCTGGGGGCCGGTATATCTATTTTACGAACACCCCTTTCAAAACCTCACAATAAAGTCTGACTGAATGCTAAAAACGTTATGACAGACCGCCTTAAAAAACGTAATGGAATTTCAAATTTTTCTATGAAGGATAAAACACTGAATATTGATAATATAAGAACGTCACACCCCCTTTCGATTGATACATTTTACAATCAGGTGAAACGCAACAAAAAAGCAACAAACAGTGTAATATAAACGCAAAGTGTACAAAATGAAGCCACCTACAATCTGATATATCTGATATATCACTAAGCTACAGAACTTTGTTGTGAAAATCTCTTTCCGCGTCCGTGGAAACGCTTCCCGCCCACACTGCTTGGTGCCTCGTCTTAGCTTCTGTGACTTAGATTACTATAGTAACTAATTAGGTGACCATAGTAACTAATTAGGTGACCATAGTAACTAGTATATCATCCATAATATTCCAACCATTGAAATACTTAGCATACCGTATTTCCTTGAATTACCGTCGGGGCGCTAATTAATTCAAAATCTCTTCTCACTCCTGCGCTTACCAAAGGCATGCGGTAAAAGTAAGCATGCGCTAATTATTTTAAAACCTCTTCTCACTCCGGCATTTACCAAAGGCATGCAGTAAAAATTTGAGTGTGATGTAAGCTTGGACCTTAAATCCTACTGAATAGCTCTTAATCTTCTTCCCTTCATGCGATTTCAAATTACCGGTATTGAAATCAGCCTCCTCCATTTTGAAAATGGTGAGTTTGACCCGGCAGTTATTCAAGGCAGGTGCATAGTATATGCCCTGCCGCAATTCAAGGAAATACGGTAGTTGAAGACTTACGATCGTTAGAAAACATGACTGTATATCATAATGGCAGCTACATTTTCCATCTCAAAGATCTAAAAAAATTTTTGGGGGGATGTCCGGTGGACCAGATTGAAAAGCTTATAAAAAGCCACGTGTGGCCCCCGGGCCTCAAATTGCCAAAGTCTGCACTAGATGGCAGTAAAAGTGGGTACGCAGTCAATTTCAAATTACCGCACTGTTTCTAATCACAGGGGAACCTCAATTTAGGAACTTTTCAATTTTCAAAATTTTAGATTGAGCCAAATATGCGTCCATTTATGAACCATGTCTCTGTGCCCAAACGCTTCATTCAGCCATTCATTTTGTGGGGCGCCTGTAGTTAGAAAGGAGGGCACGGCATTGTTGCAGATGCAAAGCCCTCTACGACAGTGGTTCTCAACCTTTTTTCAGTGATGTACCCCCTGTGAACATTTTTTGTAATTCAAGTACCCCCTAATCAGAGCAAAGCATTTTTGGTTGAAAAAAAGAAATAAAGAAAGAAAATACAGTAATCATCAGTTTCTGATTTATAAAATTGTATAACGGTGCAAAATAGTGCTCATGTGTAGTGGTCTTTCTTGAACTATTTGGAAAAAAAGATATAAAAATAACTAAAATCTTGTTGAAAAATAAACAAGTGATTTAATTATAAATAAAGATTTCTACACATAGAAGTAATCATCAACTTAAAGTGCCCTCTTTGGGGATTGTAATAAAGATCCATCTGGACTCATCAACTTAATTCTAAACATTTCTTCACAAAAAAATAACTCTTTGACATCAATATCTATGAACATGTCTACAAAAAAATTTAGCTGTCAACACTGAATATTGCATTGTTGCATTTCTTTTCACAGTTTATGAACTTACATTCATATGTTGCTGAAGTATTGTTCAATAAATATATTTATAAAGGATTTTTGAATTGTTGCTATTTTTAGAATATTTTTGAAAAATCTCACGTACCCCTTGGCATACCTTCAAGTACCCCCAGGGGTACGCGTGCCCCCATTTGAGAACCACTGCTCTACGACACAGTATACCCAGTACACTGCAAAAACAGAAATCTAAGTAAAATTAAATATCTCAAATAAGGGTGATATTTGCTTATTTTCTGTCGGATAAGATCATTCTTCTCATTAAGCAGATTTTATGTTAGACTATTTTGCTTGTTTTAAGGGTTTGGGTCCTAAATTATCTGAGTAAGATATTACAGCTTGTTGCAGAGATTTTATGACCTATATTGAGTAAAACATGCTTGAAACTAGAATGCCAACTCTTTATCAACCGATAAATGCTTTAAAATGTGATATCGGAAATGATCGGTATCGGTTTCAAAAAGTAAAATCTATGACTTTTTAAAAGGCTGCTGTACGGAGTGATACACGAACATAGGGAGAAGTACAGAGTGCCAATAAAACTTAAAGGCACTGCCATTGCGTGCCGGCTGAATCACATAATATCTACGGCATTTCACACACATAAGTGAATGCATTGCATACTTGGTCAACAGCCATACAGGTCACACTGAGGGTGGCCGTATAAACAACTTTAACACTGTTACAAATATGCGCCACACTGTGAACCTACACCAAACAAGAATCCATCCATCTATTTTCAACCGCTTATTCCCTTTGGGGTCGGGGGGGGGGGGGGGTGCTGGTGCCTACTCAGCTACAATCAGGCGGAAGGCGGCGTACACCCTGGACAAGTCGCAGAACAAAACATGAATGACAAACACATTTTGGGAGAACATCTGCACCGTAACACAACATAAATACAACAGAACAAATACCCAGAACCCCTTGCAGCACTAACTCCTCCGGGACGCTCCAATATACACCCCCCGCTACTTTTTTTTCTACCAAGAAAAGTGCACTTGCTTTTAGTGAGAATATACTTATTTTAAGGTGATTTTGGGTTCATTGAGGTTAGCTAATTTTAACTTGTTTTGGAAAGCTGAATTTTCTTGTTCTATTGGCAGATCATTTTGCTTAGTTCAAGTAAAATACCCCTCATTTTTGTATTTTTTTTCTTGTTTTTGAACACTGACTTTTTGTAGTGTACTGAGTACTAGTCACTTCTCAATGCTCCAGCGTGTATGCGTCTTCTGTGTTTTTTTCGCCTTTTGACAGTTTTTTTTTTCATTTTGCTACCTCGATATGAGTCCCAAGAGAACAGACCAGTGTGGAAAGAAGGACGGAATGAAGACTATTTGCGAGGAGTACATTAATGAATCGACAAAGCGGGCTTTGTAACACAACAAGTTTTAGTGGTGATGAGACCAAACTTCTGGAAAAATATGCCAGAGCAGACTTATTCCACAACGAAGGAAGTTCATGGCACACACACGGCGTGCCACTTGAGCGGAGTTGATATAAAGGTACACATTGTTCTCCCTGCTTCTTCTACACAAGAAGCAAACATAAGTTTTGATTAAACAGTTGACATGTACGTCCGAGCATCACTCGGAGACAAATTCCAAATGACACTGATTGGCTGATTGCAAGGTGGAGAAATTCCTGGAGAGACTGTATACTACACTCCATGTTTATTTTTGTTTAAGGCCTGGGAATGGGCTAAATTCCCCCCGAAAAAAAATTTTCCTTTCAGAGTTTCATTGGGGTCGTGTAGTGGTTCTTGTTGCTGACTGAGCTCAAGCAAAGCCCCATTCATGATCATCCTGCGAATGACTGTTGACCTTTTAGGGTGCAGTCTGCTGAGAGAGCCATGACGGATGGAAAAGTTTTGGCAGTTGTATGCACTCCGATGTTAACAAATGAGGTACTTTTTTTTTCCATCAGCCTTGCAGTTGTGTGGATTCTTGATCACATTGTACTATTAAGACCAGACAAACACACTAAGGTTGTACGATATATCGCAACTAATAAAGTACTGCGGTATTAATGATTTCAAAACTATACTCTACTGCATGGGTGTCAAACTCTGGCCCGCCGTGTAATTTAATTTGGCCCTTGAGGCAATATCAAATTAACATTAGAGCTTGCCTGCCGCTGTAACACCGCATTCACCGCTAATACTTTTACTTGCCAACCCTCCCGATTTTCCCGGAAGACTCCCAAAGTACAGTGCCCCTCCCAAATTTCATCCCGGACAACAATATTGGGGGTGGGCCTTAAAGGCATTGCCTTTGGCGTTCTCTACAACTTGTCGCCACGTCCGCTTTTCCTCCATACAAACAGCGTGCAGGCGCAGTCACATAATATATGCGGCTTATACACACACACACAAGTGAATGCAACGCATACTTGGTCAACAGCCATACAGGTCACACTGAGGGTGGCCGTATAAACAACTTTAACACTGTTACAAATATGCGCCACACTGTGAACCCACACCAAACAAGAATGACACATTTCGGGAGAACATCCGCACCGTAACACAACATAAACACAACAGAACAAATACCCATAACCCCTTGCAGCACTAACTCTTCCGGGACGCTACAATATACACCCCCCACTATCACCAAACCCGTCCATCTCAACCCCGCCGCCAAAAAGAGGCATTCCATTTTTATTTAAATTTTATTTGATATGCCATTGATATTTTTTAATTTTATATTATTATTTGAAACTCGATTTTGCATGTCACTATAGAGTTATATACTGTAAGCTTTGCTTGTTCAATATTCAATGCAAAACTTTTTTGGGCCCCTATTAAAAGGTTCATTTGTTCGCGGCTTTGTTCTGTTTTAAATTTTGGCCCACTCTGTATTTGAGTTTGACACCCCTGCTCTACTGCCTCCGAATAATACCCGTAATTTTCCTTTTATGACACAACTGACGGCATGTTGTCGCCACATGGGGACATTGTTGGTAAAACGACAAGAGGCGCATGTTAGGCAATGCACACGCACGCACTTACAAGCAGTAACAGTGTGTCGACAGAAAAGGGAAAAATTGACAAATTTTCAACAAAAGTGAAGCTATAAACACTGAACATGGCTTGCTTTTTATCGGCTAACGTTCATTCACAGTTGGCAGTGTTTTAGCTATTTCTAAATCACTTATTTTTCCCTTTAATGGCGACAAATAAAGCATGTTTCTTACAAGCACCCCTGCAGTACGATGAAACATGCTTCACTACACACTAGGACAGGTGTCGGGAACCTTTTTGGCTGAGAGAGCCAAGAATCCAAATATTTTAAAAGGTATTTCCGTAAGAGCCATATAATATTTTTTTTACACTGAACACAACTAATCACGTTTATTTTTAAGTAAAACCAACATTTATAGAGTATAATAAGTCTGTTATTCTCTGTAATAACATTGTTATTCTGAAGCCAACTGTGGAGGGGGTGTGGCCTGCGGGCCTGCAGCGAAGCAGGGTGTGCCAGGACCGGCCTCGAAATCAGCGACAGGTGCGTGGATGGCCCACCTGGGCCTTGTTATCTAATCACCTGTCGCTATGTTATAAGCAGCAGCCAGGAGGAGAGACGGGGTTGGGGCTGGAGCTAGAGTGCGAGCGAGAACGAAAGAGAAAAATACAATTGCTGGAAAGCAACTGAGAGACTTATTGAAAAATAAAACAATATTGTAACCCTGAAACAGGCTCTCATGTCGGTGCTGGGTGGTCTGAAGAAACCCCAGGAGGGCAAGCCCCGCACAAACCAATAATAAATAAATAACTTTTTACCATTAACGCAGGTGCGGTAGAAAACGGATGGATGGATTAAAATGCACGAGAATGTTTTATATTTTGAATGTTACTTTTAACAATGTGATTACAAGCGGAATTATTCATTACTTACTGTATCAAGCAGTGTCAGCTCGGATTTATCCGAGAGCCATATGCAGTCATCAAAAGAGCCACATCTGGCTCTAGAGCCATAGGTTCCCTACCCCTGCACTAGGAGGATACAATAGCTAACCGCAAACGGCAAGCTAGTGCCCCTAATGTAAACAAATGCCATGGGTGGATCTACACAGACATTGACTGTAATGATACAAAGTACAAGAGAGTTAAATACAATGTTTACAGTACATCGATAGTTTTTATTACCTGGGTGTTGTTAATAAATGGCTTTGGCTTTGCATAGTAAAGTTTTAACTTGCACTTACAGATGTAGCAACCAACTGTAGTTACTGACAGTGGTTTTGTGAAGTCTTCCTGAGCCCATGTGGTGATATCCTTTCCACACTGATGTCGGTTTTTGATACAGTACCGCCTTAGGGATCAAAATCCGTAATATCATCGCTTATGTGCAGTGATTTCTACAAATTCTCTGAACCTTTTGATGATTTTACCGACTGTAGATGATAAAATCCCTAAATTCCTTGCAATAGCACGTTGAGAGATGTTGTTCTAAAACTGTTCGACAATTTAAATACAAATTGGTGACCCTCGCGCCATCCTTGTTTGTGAATTACTTAGCATTTCATGGCATCCACCTGTTCCCAATTAGCCTGCACACCTGTGGGATGTTCCAAATAAATGTTTGATGAGCATTCCTCAACTTAATTAGTATTTATTGCCACCTTTCCCAACTTCTTTGTCACGTGTTGCTGGCATCAAATTCTAAAGTTAATGATTGTTTGCAAAAACCAAAAATGTTTATCAGTTTGAACATCAAATATGTTGTCTTTGTAGCATATTCAACTGAATATGGGTTGAAAATGATTTGCAAATCATTGTATTCCGTTTATATTTACATCTAATTCAATTTCCCAACTCATATGGAAACGGGATTTGTATATCTCAATATTTCGCTGTAGCCTTGAATCAACATTTGACACATATAATCACAGCAGTATGATGACTCTATGTGTCTACATTAAAACATTTTGGTTCATACTGCATTGATATATGCTCATTTTAAAGCAGGGGTCTCAAACTCAATTCACCTGGGGGCCACTGGATGCAGAGTCTGAATGAGGCTGGGCCGCAAAAAAATAATTCTTAAAATTTTTTTTTTAGGTTTTAGGGACTGGTATTACTGACGGACAGGTGTCACGGTGTAACTGCAGCCAGGCACGTAAGAAAACCCTCGTCTCCATGGCAACGTCTCTGCCGCTTTCAGTCATTTGCTGCTTTTCCACTAACGCAGGGGTAGGCAACCCAGAACGTTGAAAGCGCCATTTCGGACCCAAATAACAAAACACTATCAAGCGCCATTCATATAAAATTTGCGGTCCGCACTAACATTAAACTTTCATATTAAGGTGGGGGCCGCAAGGGCGTGTCTGAGACCCCGGTTTTAAACTTTCATGCGGAGAAAGAAATCACAACTAAGTCACCAAAACTGTATTTATTAAACAGTTTTTAGCAAGTGACTTTTCAAATGATGCTACATATTAGCAGTAATGCTAATTTTGGTAGCAACGCTTGTGCCCCACACTTGACAAATTTAAGTTGTCTATTCGACATATTCCCGCTTGAAGCCGAACCAACGACGATGGACCCCCTGCTGTTTTTCTTGGGAATTAATTCTTCTTTCATTTGTTACCAGATTCGCATCTTTTTTCTCTCGTATTACCACTCGCATGGCTCTGCTAGGATCACAGCTAACGTTACCCATGCTGCTACCTCTCTGCTCAGTGAGGGTGTATACGAGTGACGTATGACTTGACAGAATGTGACGTATGTAAGAAGGTGCGCTTACACTATGTGAGAAGGAGACACAAGAAGGAATGGGAAGAGCCTGTATTGTAATTTCCCCGCAGCTACAAACAACTGCGTGAGAACGTGTACTCGAATATCACGATATAGCCATTTTCTGTATCGCACAGACACAAACGTATATCGGTATATCAGACTAAGTAGGACATCGCTGAAGGCCTAGGTGAGAAACGCACGGCCCACCTCTGCTGTGGATGCATCGCATACTGCAGTCTTTTTCAACCACTGTGCCGCGGCACACTAGTGTGCTGTGAGATACAGTCTGGCGTGCCGTGGGAGATTGGCTAATTTCACCCCTTTGGGTTGAAAATACTTTCTGCAAACCAATAATTATAGTCTGCAAATGATGTGTTGTTGCTGAGTGTCTGTGCTGTCTAGAGCTTGGCAGAATAACCGTGTAATACTCTTCCCTATCAGTAGGTGGCAGCCGGTAGCTTATTGCTTTGTAGATGTTGGAAATAGCGGGAGGCAGTGTACAGGTAAAAAGGTGTCTAATGCTTGAACCAAAAAAAACCAAAAGGTGAGTACCCCTAAGAAAAGGCATTCAAGCTTAGGGAAGGCTATGAAGAACGAAACTAAAACTGAACTGGCGACAAAATAAACAAAAACAGAATGCTGGAAAACAGCAAAGACTTACTGTGGAGCAAAGACGGCGTCCACAAAGTACATCCGTACATGACAATCAACAATGTCCCCACAAAGAAGGAAAAAAAAACCTGAAATATTCTTGATTGCCAAAACAAAGTAATATCGCTCAAAGGAAGACATGAAACTGCTACAGGAAAAAAACAAAAAAGGAGAAAAAGCCACCAAAATAGGAGCGCAAGGCAAAGACTAAAACACTACACACAGTAAAACAGCAAAAATATAAAAATAAGTCAGGGCGTCATGTGACAAGCAGTACACCTACTTTGAGACAAGAGCTATAGTGATGCATGCTTGGTTATGGTTTAAAGTCCATCCATCCATCCATTTTTGTACCGCTTGTCCCTTTCGGAAGTCATATCCAACTATTGCGACAACGATTTTTTTTTACTGTCAGCTGAGTTTTGTTTTGTAATGATTTCTGCTGGTGGTGTGCCTCAACGCAAAAAATGTTCCTTGCCTCAAAAAAGGTTGAAAAACACTGGCATACTGTATGCTGTATTTCCTTGAATTGCCGCCGGGGCGCTACTTAATTTAAAACCTCTTCTCACTCCTGCGCTTACCAAAGGCATGCGGTAAAAGTAAGCATGCGCTAATTATTTTAAAACCTCTTCTCACTCCGGCACTTACCAAAGGTATGCAGTAAAAATTTGAGTGTGATGTAAGCTTGGACCTTAAATCCTACTGAATAGCTCTTAATCTTCTTCCCTTTTATGCGATTTTCAAATGAAATCAGCCTCCTGACGTCACGAGTTTGACCAGGCGGTAATACTAAGCATGCGCTAATTATTTTGGGAAGCGAGTTTAACCCGGCAGTAATTCAAGGCAGGCGCATACTATATGCCCTACGGCAATTCAAGGAAATACGGTATATCTGAAATATTTTCACACACGAAAGAGAGCTGTGTCGGATTGAAAAATTTGGAATTGCACTGTTCACACGTACATGAAACAATCCGATACAGACTGCAGACGGGCAAAAATATCGGAATTGACCTGCAGCGGGAACGAGGCCTTTGTTAGCAATCATACTACTGGAGGTGAAGTTGATTGCAGGCACTTACTGCCAAGAAACCGAACCATAAATTAGCTCCTATGCACACCCTTAAGTGCAGACATTTTGACAAGTCAAAGCAAGAAACCTACATCTGGAATGATGATTAATTGCATGACTGATGGCTGGATTCCATACAGGTGAACCACTCGCAGGGCTTTGCCATTCACGCTGTACCGGACTTGGGGCCCATCATTAGTGTTATTATTTACACCTGTGCTTTTTATGCCCATGACAAGTCAAAATGTCTGCTGTAAAAAATTTAAAAAAAGTTTACGTTCTAATTGGCCGGGATGGTGGCACAACGCCAAGTTGAACTTGCACAGGGGCACAGTAACCTGAGACCTCACAAGCTGAGACGTTGACGGAGCGAGACTGACACAGAAAATACCGTGAGAGCAGGCAATTGAGTAAAAACTGAATGGAAAAGCGGGTGATGGTACAAACACTCATACATAACACACAAAGTACTTGTGAATATTTTCTTTAAAGGCCTACTGAAACCCACTACTACCGACCACGCAGTCTGATAGTTTATATATCAATGATGAAATATTAACATTGCAACACATGCCGATACGGCCTTTTTAGTTTACTAAATTCCATCCATCTTCTTCCGCTTATCCGACGTCGGGTCGCGGGGGCAACAGCCTAAGCAGGGAAACCCAGACTTCCCTTTCCCCAGCCACTTCGTCTAGCTCTTCCCGGGGGATCCCGAGGCGTTCCCAGGCCAGCCGGGAGACATAGTCTTCCCAACGTGTCCTGGGTCTTCCCCGTGGCCTCCTACCGGTTGGACGTGCCCTAAACACCTCCCTAGGGAGGCGTTCGGGTGGCATCCTGACCAGATGCCTGAACCACTTCATCTGGCTCCTCTCCATGTGAAGGAGCAGCGGCTTTACTTTGAGTTCCTCCCGGATGGCAGAGCTTCTCACCCTATCTCTAAGGGAGAGCCCCGCCACACGGCGGAGGAAACTCATTTCGGCCGCTTGTACCCGTGATTTTATCCTTTTGGTCATGACCCAAAGCTCATGACCATAGGTGAGGATGGGAACGTAGATCGACCGGTAAATTGAGAGCTTTGCCTTCCGGCTCAGCTCCTTCTTCACCACAACGGATCGATACAACGTCCGCATTACTGAAGACGCCGCACCGATCCGCCTGTCGATCTCACGATCCACTCTTCCCTCACTCGTGAACAAGACTCCTAGGTACTTGAACTCCTCCACTTGGGGCAGGGTCTCCTCCCCAACCCGGAGATGGCATTCCACCCTTTTCCGGGCGAGAACCATGGACTCGGATGTGGAAGTGCTGATTCTCATTCCGGTCGCTTCACACTCGGCTGCGAACCGATCCAGTGAGAGCTGAGGATCCCGGTCAGATGAAGCCATCAGGACCACATCATCTGCAAAAAGCAGAGACCTAATCCTGCAGTCACCAAACCGGAAACCGCTCAACGCTTTGACTGCGCCTAGAAATTCTGTCCATAAAAGTTATGAACAGAATCGGTGACAAAGGACAGCCTTGGCGGAGTCCAACCCTCACTGGAAATCTGTTCGACTTACTGCCGGCAATGCGGACCAAGTTCTGGCACTGATCGTACAGGGAGCGGACCGCCACAATAAGACAGTCCGATACTAAATTGCAATTTTAAATTTCCCATGGAGTTTCCTGTTGAAAACGTCTTGGAATGATAACGCGTGTTTGGAGGGGACATATTAGCCCAGCACCACTTGCGGCCAAAAGTCGTCTCTTTTCATCGCGCAATTACACGGTATTCTGGACGTCTGTTTTGCTGAATCTTTTGCAATTTGTTCAATTAATAATGGAGAAGTCAAAGTAGAAAGATGGAGGTGGGAAGCTTTAGCCTTTAGCCACACGAACACACGGTGATTCCTTGTTTAAAACACCCGGAGGTGAAGCTTTACTATGGATCAGAGCGGTCAAGCGAACATGGATCCCGACCACTTGTCAACCGGCAGGTTTTGGTGTGAAAATTGGGGTAAAAAGTCGCCTCTTACAGGAGATCAGTGGAGATTGCACCATCCGTGCAGCTGCCGTGACTTCCCTCAGAGACACCCGTGGACACACCCCTCCGACTATCAGGTACTATTTAATCTCATTTAAACACTAGCAACACAATAGAAAGTTAAGGGATTTCCCAGAATTATCCTAGTAAATGTGTCTAAAAACATCTGAATCGCCCCCAATGCAATAGCATTTTTTTTTTCTAGTCCTTCGCTATCAATATCCTCATTCACGAATCTTTCATCCTCGCTCAAATTAATGGGGAAATTGTCGTTTTCTCGGTCCGAATAGCTTTTGCTGCTGGAGGCTCACATTATAAACAATGTGAGGATGTGAGGAGCTGTCACGTTAAATTTCTTCCCCCTACAAAAACCTTCCCCCCCCGTTTACATACGGGGTCATGATTAATACAGATCTTTTTTTTAACGCTATATTATAAAAATATAACGCTATATTATAAAAATACAAACGGTTTGTTAACGTTATATTGTAAACATTTTTTAAAAAATTAAAAAAACAATTTACAAACACAAGCTATGGGATGACTGAAGAGGAAACGTGAGGAAACGTGACCCCGGAAGTAAACGCGTCATTCCATTGCTTGTGTTTGTAAATTTTTTATTTTTATTTTGTTTTTATAATATAGCGTTAACAAAACGTCTGTATTTTTTATAATATAGTGTTATATTTTTTCAAAATATAGCGTTAATAAAAGGTGTGTATTAATCATGACCCCGGAAGTAAATGGGGCGGAAGGTTTTTGTTTGGGGGAAGAAATTTGGCTTGACAGAGCCCTCACACCGGTGATGTCATCGTTTGCTACTTCCAGTAAAGGCAAGGCTTTTTTATTAGTGACCAAAAGTTGCGAACTTTATCGTGGATGTTCTCTACTAAATCCTTTCAGCAAAAATATGGCAATATCGCGAAATGATCAAGTATGACACATAGAATGGACCTGCTATCCCCGTTTAAATAAGAAAATCTCATTTCTGTAGGCCTTTAATAGCTACAGGAAAAATAATCCTATTATGATACACCCTAGTCTGACACAACAATATTATTGTTGGGATTTTTAAGCACAGCTACAGCTTTTGTTTTTAATTATGAGGATGGATACTCAATAAATCAGGAAAAATCAAAAGCCAAGCATAGTCAAAAATGATTTGGATATACAGTCAGAGGTGGGAAGTAACACGCTACATTTACTCTGTTACATCTACTTGAGTAACTTTTGGGATAAATTGTACTTCTAATAGTAGTTTTAATGCAACATACCGTATTTCCTTGAATTGCCGCCGGGGCGCTAATTAATTTAAAACCTCTTCTCACTCCTGCGCTTACAGAAGGCATGTGGTAAAAGTAAGCATGCGCTAATTATTCTAAAACCTCTTCTCACTCCGGCACTTGCCAAACGTATGCAGTAAAAATTTGAATGTGATGTAAGCTTGGACCTTAAATCCTACTGAATAGCTCTTAATCTTCTTCCCTTTATGCCAGGGGTGTCAAACTCAAATACAGAGTGGGCCAAAATTTAAAACTGAACAAAGCCGCGGGCCGAGTTTGAACAAATTAATCTTTTAATAGGGACCCAAATAAGTTTTTCATTGAATATTGAACAAGCAATGCTTATATAACTTTATAGTGACATGCAAAATTGAGTTTAAAATAATAATATTAATAATTAAAAAATATCAATGACAAATCAAATTTAAATAAAAATTGAATGCCTCTTTTGTATTTGCAGCCTTCTGAGGTAAATATTAACATTAACTTTTTCCAGAGGCTAATACACTTAAAAATAAAATAATGACAAAAACATAAAAATAGCAATGAACAAATTCAAAGCCAGGAATATCTCTTAAGCAACTAAAACAATAATGTGCTTTGTTGGTTTTGGTTTGTCAAACAAACTTTCAAAGTAGGATCTATCACATGCCTGCGTTTCACCAATCAAATGCAGTCACTAGTGACGTTTTACTCCGTTTCACCAATCAAACAGAGCCAGGCGGTCACATGATTAACTGCAAATTATATTTTTTTATATAAACCTTTATTTCGAAATTTTTACATTTACAAACAGTTGAAAATAATAATCAAAGTAAGTACAAAATTTAGACCAGTTGATCTGCTGTTTCTTTTCTTTTTCTTCTATGTCCCACTCTCCCCTGTGGAGGGGGTCCGGTCCGATCCGGTGGCCATGTACTGCTTGCCTGTGTATCGGCTGGGGACATCTCTGCGCTGCTGATCCGCCTCGACATCTCTGCGCTGCTGATCCGCCTCCGCTTGGGATGGTTTCCTGCTGGCTCCGCTATGAACGGGACTCTCGCTGCTGAGTTGGACCCGCTTTGGACTGGACTCTCGCGACTGTGTTGGATCCATTGTGGATTGAACTTTCACAGTATCATGTTAGACCCGCTCGACATCCATTGCTTTCCTCCTCTCTAAGGTTCTCATAATCATTATTGTCACAGACGTCCCACTGGATCATTATTGTCACCGATGTCCCACTGGGTGTGAGTTTTCCTTGCCCTTATGTGGGCCTACCGAGGATGTCGTGGTGGTTTGTGCAGCCCTTGGAGACACTAGTGATTTAGGGCTATATAAGTAAACATTGATTGATTGATTGATTGATACAAAACAGTATAAAAAACGTATAAAACAGCGCCAGGGGCTTGTAAATTCAAAGTAACTAAAATAGAATAAATTTTTATATATATATATATATATATATATAAAATAAACAAAATGCAAAGCCATAGGCTCACTCAATTCCAGTAAATAACTTAAAATTTGGAACACAGCATCATCGTTTTCACAGCTTTTTGGTTGTTAGAGATAGAGTGTTTTAATGTAGCGTTCTAAATCTTTTTTAAAGGCACAAAAAACAGGTCGGGTTTTGAGAAACTTACATTTATGAGTATAAAACTTAGCCAATAGTATAATGAGGCTACAAAGGTAAAATTCATTTTCAAATACAGTGTAAAACCAAATATATATTATTTAATATATATTATTGTTTTAGTTGCTTAAGAGATATTCCTGGCTTTGAATTTGTTCATTGCTATTTTTATGTTTTTGTGCATTACTTGTTGCCGTCTTCATTAAACGAACAGGTTACTCATCAGTTAAAACACGCTACCTCTAACAACCAAAAAGCTGTGAAAACGATGATGCTGTGTTCCAAATTTAAAGTTATTTACTGGGCTTGAGTGAGCCTATGGCTTTGCATTTTGTTTATTATATATATAGATTTTTTTTTTCTATTTTAGTTACTTTGAATTTACAACCCCCTGGCGCTGTTTTCTACGGTTTTTATACTGTTTTGTACTGTTTTTGTACTTACTTTGATTATTCTTTTCAACTTTTTGTAAATGTTGAAATTTCTAAATGAAAGTTTATAGATATATAAAAAAAAGTGCAGTTAATCATGTGACCGCCTGGCTCCGTTTGATTGGTGAAACGGAGTCAAACGTCACCAGTGACTGCATTTGATTGGTGAAACGCAGGCATGTGATAGATCCTACTTTGAAAGTTTGTTTGACAAACCAAAACAAACAAAGCACATTATTGTTTTAGTTGCTTAAGAGATATTCCTGGCTTTGAATTTGTTCATTGCTATTTTTATGTTTTTGTGCATTACTTGTTGCCGTCTTCATTAAACAAACAGGTTACTCATCAGTTACTCAGTACTTGAGTAGTTTTTTCACAACATACTTTTTACTTTTACTCAAGTAAATATTTGGGTGACTACTCCTTACTTTTACTTGAGTAATACATCTCTAAAGTAACAGCACTCTTACTTGAGTACAATTTCTGGCTTCTCTACCCACCTCTGTATACAGTTATATCTTAATCTCATTATTCAGGAGCACATTTGACTTACGGAGAAGATGTGCATGTAGATCACAGTGCACAACATTACGAATGCTCAATACAACCAACATACATTTTATATAACCACTGGGAACACTTATGGGATTTTCGTGTTCCTTTGGGTACGGCAAAGCTGATCATGTACATTTACAATTCAATAATTTAATCTTAACTTGCATGTTCGTATGATCATCATCTGGAGAAAAGATGTAAGTAGGGTAAATAGAAGGGAAAACCTTGAAGGTTGTTTACATAGTAATGCAAGGGGGGGAACGTTGCAGACGGGAATCTCATCACTTGTTATAAACTTCAATTACTAGAATCGTGTCTCTCGGGGGAGAAATAAATGTAAAGTTATTCTGGTGAAAGGAGCATGGCAGTAACATGTAGCGCTTTCGACTCTTTATGGAATTGGGATTACAGATGCATGGAGGATATACAGAATACAGTTTTTTTTGTGTCTAACCATGATGAACCCACACTGTTGCGTAGACAAATAGCCATTATTAGTGCTATTGTAGGGTATTTTAAGCGATCATGTTGTGCAAAACCCACTTTTCTAATTGGTACCTGTTTCTGTGTATTTGGGGTCACCATAACCATGGATATGTTTATAAAACAATGTTGCTTAATTTAAAAAAAAGCCCTTTGAGATTTGCCCCGACATGTGACGTCAGCAGATATCTGCATACATGGTAGAGGTTTTCTTTGCCCGGGTTGTAGTCTAAACCAGTGGTTCTCAAATGGGGGTACTTGGAGGTATGCCAAGAGGTACGTGAGACTTTTTAAAAAATCTTCGCAAAATAGCAACAATTCAAAAATCCTTTATAAATATATTTTTTGAACAATACTTCAACAAAATATGAATGTAAGTTCATAAACTGCGTAAAGAAATGCAACAATGCAATATTCAGTGTTAACAGCTAGATTTTTTTGCGGACATGTTCCATAAATATTGATGTTAAAGATTTATTTTTTTGTGAAGAAATGTTTGGAATTAAGTTCATGAATCCAGATGGATCTCTATTACAATCCCCAAAGAGGGCACTTTATGGTTGATGATTACTTCTATGTGTAGAAATCTTTATTTATAATTGAATCACTTGTTTATTTTTCAACAAGTTTTTAGTTATTTTTATATCTTTTTTTCCAAATAGTTCAAAGAAAAAACACTACAAATGAGCAATATTTTGCACCGTTATAGTTGTATAATTTAATAAATCAGAAACTATGGCATAGTGCTGTATTTTACTTTTTTATCTCTTTTTTCCAACCAAAAACGCTTTGCTCTGATTAGGAGGTACTTGAATTAAAACATTTTCACAGGGGGTACATCACTGAAAAAACGTTGAGAACCACTGGTCTAAACGACCCGATGAACCGAAATGATATTATTGGTTGTATTAATCAGCACAGGTAATTACACAAATATCCAGTCTCATCTGGATATTTAACTTTTATGTTTCGTGGCTCAGAGACTCGCTTCGATCTGAATGAAAATATTCAAAGGGATTTACCCAAAACTACTGTAAACGTGGCAACAGTTCCAAGGATTAATGGCAAACGGTGGACACATGAAGTGGTAAATCTAATAACAGTTGATAGGGAATGATATGATAGCATGCAGCATCATACTGAGCATTGATAATATTGGCAAGTAGCAAGTAGGACACTGGCACATGTATCAATAGGGTTAAGGTTCAGGATTTGATTTGAAATTATTTAGTTTTTGGTTTGCAATGAATTATAAAACGATTGATTGAGAAATGTAAAATTTTAGCGATGTAGCTTTAGCTTTACCGGACTACTTGTAGGTTAGACAAACATCCATAACTAATGTGATATTCTTGCATGGATATACATAGTCGTCGCAAATTGGGAGACGGACATTATAATAGTACATACAGTATCATGTATACCTATAGCTTCGTAGCACTGAAAGGCATTGAAATAGAAAGCTAATAAACTAACCTTTGCAATGTTTTTTATCTCCTTTGTTATTAAGTTTCCTTTTTCCTGCAGGTCACTCTGGCTCGTACTTGTACGGTTAGATGCTGAACCAAAGTACTTCCATAATAAAAAGTAGTTTATAGTTCTAACTTGTAATATTTGTCGGTACGAAAGTGTATCGCTAAAACTACAGACATGGCTGATGAGTAGAGACATAGTCGCAGCTATCTAGAGGGGTTCATTTGCACGGAAATAAGACCGCCCACAAGACGGCTTGTTTTAAGACACGAGTAAGCTGAAATAAAAGTGGTCCGTAAAGCAAAATTTATGCAGAATTTGAACCGAGGGACCACTATTACATGTTATGTCGTTTACAAGGTGTGGTGTGGTGGTACTGTGGTGTCAGGAGAACCACCTCGCCCTGAACGTCAGCAAGACCAAGGAGATCATAGTGGATTTTAGGAGACGGGAGGCAAGGAACTACAGTCCCCTTAGCATAGACGAGACGGCGGTCGAGAGAGTGACCGACTTCAAATACCTTGGAGTGACAATAACAGAAGACCTGTTCTGGACTACACACACAGACAAAGTGATGAAAAAGGCCCGACAGCGTCTGTAGTTTAAGCTAAACCCCAAGATCCTCAGAAACTTCTACTCATGCACAACAAAGAGTGTCATGACTGGAAACATCACCTCCTGGTACGGGACTAGCATCGCACACGACTGCCAACAGACCGCAACAGACCGCAGAGAGTGGCCAGATCAGCCGAGCGCACCATCGGAGGTGTGCTCCCAACCATCTGCAACATCCACACCAGGCGGTGTAGATCCAAGGCCAAGATGATTGTGAGGGACTCTAGCCATCCAAGCAACTGCCTCTTCTCACTGCTTCAGTCAGGCAAGCGCGACCAGAGTCTCAAGGCCAACACGGAGAAACTCAGGAGGAGTTTCTATCCCCAAGCCATCAGACTGCTCAAGTGCACCGCTGATCAACACTCATCACAATTGCACAAAACCACACGCACAAGAATCACTTTGCTTACCACTGTAATTACCGGACTACAATACTCTTCATTCAATGATTGTAAATAATGTAAAAATTATGTTAAAACAAGAGTATAAAGAAATCATACTGTTCTATTACCTTGTTCATGCTACTGTCACTACTCAACTGCCAAAGAATTGTAGACACCTTAATATGTGCTGGTTCCTATAAATGATATGGGTTGTACTTGTATAGCACTTTTCTACCTTCAAGGTACTCAAAGCGCTTTGACACTACTTCCACATTCACCCATTCACACACACATTCACACACTGATGGAGGGAGCTGCCATGCAAGGCGCCAACCAGCACCCCTCAGGAGCAAGGGTGAAGTGTCTTGCTCAGGACACAACGGACGTGACGAGGTTGGTACTAGGTGGGATTTGAACCAGGGACCCTCGGGTTGCGCACGGCCACTCTCCACCGCGCCACGCCGTCCTATACTGTACATACTGTATATACTGTTACACCATTTGATATTGCACTGGTACTGTATTTAACTATTGTACTTCTACTTGTACTGATACTTCTACCATAACTTATTTGACTTATTGTGCAACTTAATTGTCTATGATTAATGTACATTAGAGCTATTCAATTTTTTGTATTTTTCTTTGTATTCAATGTATTAAATTCTGCAACTAGTGTTGGATCCCACTGTACGCGATATCTGAAGAGCAGGGAAAAAAGCATTTCACTGTGGTGTAGTCTGCATGTGACGAATAAACGTGAACCTTGAAGCTTGAACAAGGAAGTGTTTTAAATGTACATACAAATAAGACCTGTGTTAGACGCATTAAACTCATGTGTAATTTTCAATACATTTTGGCCTCTGTTCCAAACAAAGATGTAGCTATGTCTCTTTAAAACCTGAGCTTCTTGAAAACAAGACAAATGGACCAAGGAAGGGGTCTGCAACCCGCGGCTTCAGAGCCGCATGTGCGGCTCTTTAACGCCGCAATAGTGGCTCCCTGGAGCTTTTTCAAAAATGTATGAAAATAGAAAAAGAGAAGGAAAAATTATATATTTTTTTTAATAGGGTTTCTTTAGGAGGACAGCGTAACACAAACCTCCCTAATTGTTAGAAATCCAACTGTTTATATTAAACATGATTCTCTGAGAGCACTGTTTTGTCCTACTAATTTTGGAGGTCCTTGAACTCGCTGTAGTTTGTTTACATGTATAAAATTCTCCAACGATGCCAGAGAAAGACATATTTTATGCCACTCATTCTTTGTCTCATTTTGTCCACCAAAATGTTATAGTTTGTTGATGTTATTGACTTGTGTTGAGTGCTTATCACGCGTATTTGGTCAGTGCATGACTGCAAGCTAATCGATGCTAACATGCTATTTAGGCTAGCTGTATGTACATATTGCATCATTATGCCTCACTAGTAGGTATATTGGAGTTAATTTAATTTTCTTTACTTATGTCCTCTGTGTATTTATTTTATATCTGCATTTCTCATGACATATTATCTGTATGTAATATTGGCTGCATGTTTGATGGTTGTTTGTGCGCCGTGTTGTTCCAGACCACAGCAAACGTAACCCAGCTTGCAAAGATTGTTATAATTCCATTAGAGAAGATAGCTTACTGTTTACTTTAAGTTGGACATACGCATCTATACCTTCGGCCATTTTAAGCCAGTAATTTAGAGGAGTTATCTCACTCTCTGGGCTTCACGGTGGAAGAGGGGTTAGTGCGTCTGCCTCACAAAACGAAGGTCCTGAGTAGTCGTGGGTTCAATCCCGGGCTCGGGATCTTTCTGTGTGGAGTTTGCATGTTCTCCCCGTGAATGCGTGGGTTCCCTCCAGGTACACCGGCTTCCTCCCACTTCCAAAGAAATGCACCTGGGGATAGGTTGCATTTTAAAAATATCCTCCAATGTTGTAAAAATGTGTAGAGCAAATTTTACTTTTCAACATATCTGCCAATGAAGATTTTTGTCACCGACACGTGGTCATTTTGATAGTAGGCTAATATAGACACTTACTGTATATCCTGTGTCGACTTCATTATATCACTTATTGAAGGCTTTTAAGTTTTTGCGGGTCCAGACAGATTTTTCTTGTATTTTTTTTCCAATATGGCTCTTTCATCATTTTGGGTTGCCGACCCCTGAACTAAGGGATCATCGGAAACATGCCTGGATGGAAAAATTCAACGTCGGCTACTCATCAAAGAATATCCCCTTACCATCACACGACTACCTCCAACTACTCATCGAGTAGACCTAACAGTTTTTTTTAACGCAGAATCCGTTAGAAAGCCCACTTCTTCATCAACCCTGGCACCACTCAGTCTTCTAAAGAACCATACAGCTTAAATCTACCAAGAACCCCCCTCTGCCCAAAGAACTCAAATGTTTTGAAGATGACATACTAAAAATGATTCAGCCTGTAAAGTTTAAATAAGTGAACAACTATTTCCTTAACCAGCTGAAAAAGACACAAACTTAATCCGAAGGGAACCCAAGCTACTAATTTCTACCGACAAAACAATAACTTCAATAAACTACAACCATCAATATTTAACGACCTACTGAAAAAAACACATCTTTAAATCCTAGAAGAAAGCACAACCCGAAACCACTAACGCCATTCACAAAAGAAAACAAATACACTGAAACAAAACTGGAACTTTAGACGACAGAATGGATGGAACAGCAAACACAGACGCCTTCTGAACACTGAAAGACCACACGCCCAACTTTGCTAACAAACCAACCTGCAGACTATTTAACCCAGAGGTCGGCAACCCAACTTAGTATAGTGGAACTTTGGAAAACATTAATACAAAGGAGGCTTCTCAGAGGGTGAGATGACTCCTGGAAAAAAATGGCTTACAATGGGCCAAAGGTATAGATGTGTGTGTCCAATTTAAAGGAAACGGCAGGCTGTGTTCTTCTAATGGATTTATTACAATCTTTGCAAGCTGGGCAACGTTTGCTGTGGTCTGGAACAACATGGAAATGCAGCCAATACTCCATCCATCCATCCATCCATCCATCTTCTTCCGCTCATCCGAGGTCGGGTCGCGGGGGCACCAGCCTAAGCAGGGAAGCCCAGACTTCCCTCTCCCCAGCCACTTCGTCTAGCTCTTCCCGGGGGATCCCGAGGCGTTCCCAGGCCAGCCGGGAGACATAGTCTTCCCAACGTGTCCTGGGTCTTCCCCGAGGCCTCCTACCGGTTGGACGTGCCCTAAACACCTCCCTCGGGAGGCGTTCGGGTGGCATCCTGACCAGATGCCCGAACCACCTCATCTGGCTCCTCTCGATGTGGAGGAGCAGCGGCTTTATTTTGAGTTCCTCCCCGATGACAGAGCTTTTCACCCTATCTCTAAGGGAGAGCCCCGCCAAACGACGGGGGAAACTCATTTCGGCCGCTTGTACCCGTGATCTTATCCTTTCGGTCATGACCCAAAGCTCATGACCATAGGTGAGGATGGGAACGTAGATCGACCGGTAAATTGAGAGCTGTGCCTTCCGGCTCAGCTCCTTCTTCACCACAACAGATCGGTACAACGTCCGCATTACTGAAGACGCCGCACCGATCCGCCTGTCGATCTCACGATCCACTCTTCCCCCACTCGTGAACAAGACTCCTAGGTACTTGAACTCCTCCACTTGGGGCAGGGTCTCCTCCCCAACTCGGAGATGGCACTCCACCCTTTTCCGGGAGAGAACCATGGACTCGGATTTGGAGGTGCTGATTCTCATTCCGGCCGCTTCACACTCGGCTGCGAACCGATCCAGTGAGAGCTGAAGATCCCGGCCAGATGAAGCCAACAGGACCACATCGTCTGCAAAAAGCAGAGACCTAATCCCGCGGCCACCAAACCGGAACCCCTCAATGCCTTGACTGCGCCTAGAAATTCTGTCCATAAAAGTTATGAACAGAATCGGTTACAAAGGGCAACCTTGGCGTAGTCCAACCCTCACTGGAAACGTGTCCGACTTACTGCCAGCAATGCGGACCAAGCTCTGACACTGATCGTACAGGGATCGGACTGCCATAATAAGACAGTCCGATACCCCATACTCTCTGAGCACTCCCCACAGGACTTCCCGAGGGACACGGTCGAATGCCTTCTCCAAGTCCACAAAGCACATGTAGACTGGTTCGGCAAACTCCCATGCACCCTCAAGAACCCTGCCGAGAGTATAGAGCTGGTCCACAGTTCCACGACCAGGACGAAAACCACACTGTTCCTCCTGAATCCGAGGTTCAACTATCCGGCGTAACCTCCTCTCCAGTACACCTGAATAAACCTTCCCAGGAAGGCTGAGGAGTGTGATCCCACGATAGTTGGAACACACCCTCCGGTCCCCCTTCTTAAAGAGAGGGACCACCACCCCGGTCTGCCAATCCAGAGGTACCGCCCCGGATGTCCACGCGATGCTGCAGAGTCTTGTCAACCAAGACAGCCCCACAGCATCCAGAGCCTTAAGGAACTCCGGGCGGATCTCATCCACCCCTGGGGCCTTGCCACCGAGGAGCTTTTTAACTACCTCAGCAACCTCAGCCCCAGAAATAGGAGAGTCCACCACAGACTCCCCAGGCACTGCTTCCTCATAGGAAGACGTGTTGGTGGGATTGAGGAGGTCTTCAAAGTATTCCTTCCACCTATCCACAACATCCGCAGTTGAGGTCAGCAGAACACCATCCGCACCATACACGGTTTTGACAGTGCACTGCTTCCCCTTCCTGAGGCGGCGGATGGTGGTCCAGAATCGCTTCGAAGCCATCCGGAAGTCATTTTCCATGGCTTCCCCAAACTCTTCCCATGTCCGAGTTTTTGCCTCTGCGACCGCTGAAGCTGCACACCGCTTGGCCTGTCGGTACCTGTCCACTGCCTCTGGAGTCCTATGAGCCAAAAGAAGCCGGTAGGACTCCTTCTTCAGCTTGACGGCATCCCTCACCGCTGGTGTCCACCAGCGGGTTCTAGGATTACCGCCACGACAAGCACCAACTACCTTGCGGCCACAACTCCGATCAGCCGCCTCGACAATAGAGGTGCGGAACATGGTCCACTCGGACTCAATGTCCAGCACCTCCCTCGTGACATGTTCAAAGTTCCTCCGGAGGTGGGAATTGAAACTTTCTCTGACAGGAGACTCTGCCAGACGTTCCCAGCAAACCCTCACAATGCGTTTGGGCCTGCCAGGTCTGTCCGGCATCCTCCCCCACTATCGCAGCCAACTCACCACCAGGTGGTGATCGGTAGAAAGCTCCGCCCCTCTCTTTACCCGAGTGTCCAAAACATGAGGCTGCAAATCCGATGACACAACTACAAAGTCGATCATGGAACTGCGGCCTAGGGTGTCCTGGTGCCAAGTGCACATATGGACACCCTTATGTTTGAACATGGTGTTTGTAATGGACAAACTGTGACGAGCACAGAAGTCCAATAACAAAACACCACTCGGGTTCAGATCCGGGCGACCATTCTTCCCAATCACGCCTCTCCAGGTTTCACTGTCGTTACCAACATGAGCGTTGAAGTCCCCCAGTAGGACAAGGGAATCACCTGGGGGAGCACTCTCCAGTACTCCCTCGAGTGTACCCAAAAAGGGTGGGTACTCTGAACTGTTGTTTGGTGCATAAGCACAAACAACAGTCAGGACCCGTCCCCCCACCCGAAGGCGGAGGGAGGCTACCCTTTCGTCCACTGGGTTGAACTCCAACGTGCAGGCTTTAAGCCGGGGGGCAACCAGAATTGCCACCCCAGCCCGTCGCCTCTCACTGCCGGCCACGCCAGAGTGAAAGAGAGTCCATCCCCTTTTAAGAGAAGTGGTTCCAGAGCCCTTGATGTGCGTCGAAGTGAGTCCGACTACATCCAGCCGGAATTTCACTACTTCGCGCACTAGCTCAGGCTCCTTTCCCCCCAGTGAGGTGACGTTCCACGTCCCAAGAGCGAGCTTATGTAGCCGAGGATCGGACCGCCAAGTGCCCTGCCTTCGGCTGCCGCCCAGCTCACATTGCACCAGACCTCTATGTCCCCTGCTATGGGTGGTGAGCCCATTGGAGGGGTGACCCACGTTGCCTCTTCGGGCTGTGCCCGGCCGGGCCCCATGGGTACAGGCCCGGCCACCAGGCGCTCGCCATCGTGCCCCACCTCCGGGCCTGGCTCCAGAGGGGGGCCCCGGTGACCCGCATCCGGGCGAGGGAAATCTGGGTCCTTTGTTTTTACTTTTCACAGAGGTTTTCGAGCTGCTCTTTGTCTGGTCCCTCACCTAGGACCAGTTTGCCTTGGGAGACCCTATCAGGGGGCATAAATCCCCCAGACAACACAGCTCCTAGGATCATTGGGACACGCAAACTCCTCTACCACGGTAAGGTGGCAGCTCAGAGAGGAGTGCAGCCAATACTACATACAGATAATGTGTCATGAGACGTACAAATATCAATGAAATACACGGAGGACATAAGTAAAGGGTATTAAATTAACTCAAATATACCTACAAGCGAGGGATAATGATGCAATAAGTACATACAGCTAGCCTTAATAACATGTTAGCATTCAGTTATGCACTGAAAAAACATGCCTAATTAGCACTCCACCCAAGTCAAGAATATTAACAAAGCTCACCTTTGTGCATTCATGCACAGCATAAAAAGTTTGGTGGACAAAATGAGACAAAGAAGGAGTGGCATGAAACATGTCTTTCTGTGGCAGCGTTGGAGAAGTTGTACATGTAAACAAACTACGAAGAGTTCAAGGACTGGCAAAATTAGTAGGACTAAACGACGCTCGCCAAATACTCTTATCAGTGAAGCATTTAATATAAACAATGAGATTTCTAACAATTAGGGAGGTTTGTGTCAGGAAACATTAATACAAAACATATTTTCCCCTTTACCTATGTCCATTTTCATACATTTTAAAAAAAATATCCAGGGAGCCACTAGGCCGGCGCTGAAGATTTAGAGCTGTGTGTTGCCGGCCCCCGAATTAACCACATGAAACCAGACAAACAAATTAAGCAAAAAGATCCTTGACTGCATTTACAGCGAAATATGAACGTGAAGGGTCAAAAAATAAACCCACCTACAATCTGATCACTTGAACTTTGCTGTAAAAAATTCCTTCAGTGTCTGTCCCTGACACCCGCATTTCAGGCTGGAAACGCTCTGTGGAAACGCTCTGTGGAAACGTTCTCAAACCTCATACTTGCCAACCCTCCCGGATTTTCAGGGAGACTCCCGAAATTCAGCGCCTCTCCCGAAAACCTCCCGGATGAAATTTTCTCCCGAAAATCTCCCGAAATTCAGCCGGAGCTGGAGGCCACGCCCCCTCCAGCTCCTTGCGGACCTGAGTGGGGACAGCCTGTTTTCACGTCCGCTTTCCCACTATATAAACAGCTTGCCTGCCCAATCACGTTACATCAATGGATTTGAATAAAAAACTGCACACACAAGGAGACGAAGCAGAAGAACGAGGAAGTTACAGCCATGGCGCCGCCGTCTGTAATAGAGTGATTCTATGTTGTTTGTTGCCATCTCCTGGTGAATGTTTGCCATAGCGTTATGGGGTTGCTTTTTGATTGACCAACGATTTACGTGGTGTTGGGCACCTGACGGCAAGTGAGGGAGTCTGTTCTGAAGCCCACAGTGAAGAGACATAACTTCATCACCTCGCCTGGTTATTGACTCCAACCCAATATATTATTACACCGTCGACGAGCAAAATGAAAAAATAAATGGCAGAACAAAGGTTACTCAAATTGTGAAAGGTAAGTGTTTTTTTTATTTTTTTTTAGTAACCAGCAAGCACAGTACAGTTAGTAGAACAACTGTGTTTTTATTACTGTGTATTTGCTAGGTGCCGTCTGAAATTCAACAAATTATTTTATTTATATATATAATAAAATAAATATATATATAGAGCTAGAATTCACTGAAAGTCAAGTATTTCACACACACACACACACACACACACACACACACACACACACACACACACACACACACACACACACACACACACATATATATATATATATATATATATATATATTCACTATTTGATGAATGTTGGCTATAGTGTTATGGGGTTGCTTTTTGATTGGCCAACAATTTACGTGGTGTTGGACTCCTGACGCCAAGTGAGGGAGTCTGTTCTGAAGCCCACAGTAAAGAGACATAACTTCATCACCTCGCCTGGTTATTGACTCCAACTCAATATATTACACCATCGACGAGCAAAATGAAGAAATAAATGGCAGAACAAAGATTACTCAAAGTGTTGTTGTTTTTTTTAGTAACCAGCAAGCACAGTACAGTTAGTAGAACAACTGTGTTTTTATTACTGTGTATTTGCTAGGTGCCGCCTGGAATTCAACAATTTTTTTTATTTATATATATAATAAAATAAATATATATAGCTAGAATTCACTGAAAGTCAAGTATTTCATACACACACACATATATATGAAATATATATGAAATACTCGAGTTGGTGAATTGTAGATGTAAATATATTCCTCCCCTC
>NC_084632.1:12806085-12871085 GCF_033978795.1 Nerophis ophidion | reverse complement strand
TGAGACGACGCCAAATGACCAGACATCCTTAAAAGGTTCATTGTTGTTTTACTTGAGGAGAAATAATGAATAGCTTTGACTTAATTGAAGCTAACAGACCAAGATCGCCAATCAATATGGGAACATTTTGGCCAGCAGGCCTGCCACCAATCAATAAATGCTGACATGATAATAAGACAAAATCCTTCATACACAAAAGGCTTCGGTGAGCTTGTTTTATGGATTCACCGAGTGAATATAATCAAAGTGAGGTAGCACGGTGGACTAGTGGTTAGCACGTCCGCCTCACAGTCATCTGGATCAAAATCTCCATTGGAATATCTCATTCTCATTATTATTTGTCGATATGTGACCTGGGACTGACTGATGGCCAGTCCAGGGTGGATTTGGCCCTTTCGTCCAAAGTCAGCTGGGATAGGCTCCAGCTCACCTGTGTCTCCAGCAGGGTGACATAGAAAATGAATTGCTGATGTTTCAGCTAAGGCAAATCATAAGGAGAAAGAGGGAAAACATGTTTTTGCCCAAAGATGCAACTATTTCTACAGTGGAACCTTCCAGAGCAGGGGTAGGGAACCTATGGCCCGCGAGCCAGATGTGGCTCTTCTGATGACTGCATCTGGCTCTCGGATAAATCTGAGCTGACATTGCTTAACACGATAAATAATGAATAATTCCACTTGTAATCACAGTGTTAAAAATAACGTTCAAATTATAAAACATTGTCATGCATTTTTATGTTCAAGAAGTTGGTAAGAAGTAATTTAATTATTATTGGTTAGTGTGGGGCTTGCCCTCCAGAGGGTTCTTCGGACCACCAAGCACCGACATGAGAGCCTGTTTCAGGGTTGAAATATTGTTTTATTTTTCAATAAGTCTCTCAGTTGCTTTCCAGCAATTGTCTTTTCCTCTTTTGTTCTGACTCGTGCTCTGGTTTCTAGCCCCAAGCCCGTCTCTCCTTCTGGCTGCTGCTTATGACATAGCGACAGGTGATCAGATAAAAAGGCCCAGGTGGGCCGTCTACGCACCTGAAGCTGATTTCAAGGCCGGTACTGGCAACACCCGTTTCGCTGCAGGCCCGCAGGCCACGCCCCCTCCACAGTTAGTTTCAGAATAACAATGTAAGAATAAGAGACCTCTCTAGAAATGTTGGTTTTCTTAAAAATGCACGCGTTTTGTTGTGTTCAGTGTTAAAAAAATATAATATGGCTTTTACGGAAATACATTTTAAAATATTTGGCTTCTTGGCTCTCTCAGCCAAAAAGGTTCCCGACCCCTGTTCCAGAGTCATAATAGTGTGGAGAAATTCACTTAAAGTGCAAAACAATTGGATATTAGCATACCGTATTTCCTTGAATTGCCGCCGGAGCGCTAATTAATTTAAAACCTCTTCTCACTCCGGCGCTTACTAAAGGCATGCGGTAAATTTAGGCCTGCGCTTATAAATTTGAATGTGATGTAAGGATACCACCATAAAAAGCACATTTAATAAAAAAAAAAACGTTATTATGGTCTTACCTTTACTTATAAATGAAGTCCATGCGCGGCTCCTTCTGATCAAAAGCATGGATAACTTGTTTATAGAAGTCTTCCTTATCTTTCTTCAGTTTTAAAAGTCTCTCTGTCTCGATGGAGGTCTTCTTTTATTACCTCCTGCTTCGATTGAAAGTCCAGCTTAGAAAACTGTTTTATTTTAGATATGTAATCCTCCATGTTAAAAGTGCAAGTGAGAGGAAAACAATAAACGATCGCTGCTCACTCTTGCTGTTTGTTGTCACTTCTTCTGCAGCCGAGTAGTCGCAAGAAGGATCACTAGCGCCCTCTACCACCAGGAGTCGGGAGTCATTTAATGACTCATGTTTGACACACGCAGCTACGGTATATTAATAAAACATAGTTGCTTACTGTTCTTTTTAGCATATTCAATAGCTTGGACGTTAAATCCTACTGAATACCTCTTAATCTTCTTCCCTTTATGGGATTTCAAATTATTGAAATCAACCTCCTCCATTTTGAAAATGATGACAGGTGAAGTGTCACTCGTGACGTGAGGAGTTTGATCCGGCGGAAATTCTAGGCATCCATCCATCCATCCATCCATTTTCTACCGCTTATTCCCTTTCGGGCTCGCGGGGGGCGCTGGCGCCTATCTCAGGCATATGCTAATTATTTTGCAAAACGAGTTTGACCCGGCGGAAATTCTAGACATGCACTAATAAAAATAATATTTTGCGAAACGAGTTCGACCCGGCGTTAAACCTGAGCCGGCGGTAATGCTAAGCATGCGCTAATTATTTTGCGAAACGAGTTTGACCCGGCAGTAATTCTAGGCAGGCGCATACTATATGCCCGGCGGCAATTCAAGGAAATACTGTAAATGACGACGTGTGCCTCACGAGACTAAACACAAAAATGTTTCACAGACTCAAAAAAAAAAAAACATGTTACACAAACACACAAATGGATTCGCAAGTAGAAAAAACAATTTTCTCTCTGGTATGTTTCTAAGGCTATGTCAACATTAAAGGCCTACTGAAACCCACTACTACCCACCACACAGTCTGATGGTTTATATATCAATGATGAAATATTAACATTGCAACACATGCGAATACGGCCTTTTAGTTTACTAAATTACAATTTTAAATTTCCCGGGAGTTTCGTCTTGAAAACGTCGCGTAATGATGACGTGTACACAAGACGTCACGCGTTTTTAGGAAGTATGAGCACTACGCACACACACAGCTAAAAGTCGTCTGCTTTAACGGCATAATTACACAGTATTTTGGACATCTGTGTTGCTGAATCTTTTTCAATTTGTTCAATTAATATTGGAGAAGTCACAGTAGAAAGATGGAGTTGGGAAGCATTAGCCTTTAGCTACACAAACACACGGTGATTCATTGTTTAAAATTCCCGGAGCTGAAACTTTCCTATGGATCAGAGCGCGGTCAAGCAGACATGGATCCCAAATGAATGTCAACCAGCAGGTTTCGGTGGGAAAATTGTGGTTAAAAAGTCAGTTCTTATCCGAGAAAAGCTGAGCTTGTGCCGCCCATAGCTGCCGTCGACTCCCCTGAGACACTGCGCGTCAAGACACCCGTGGAGACACCCTTCCGACTATCAGCTAATATTAAACTCACTCAAACACTAGCAACACAATAGAAAGATAAGGGATTTCCCTCAATTATCCTAGTAAATGTGTTTAAAAACATCGGAATCCGTCCCAATGCAACCGCGTTTTTTTTTAACTCGTTTTATATTTTTTATTTTATTTTTTTCTAGTCCGTCGCTATCAATATCCTCAAACAGAAATCTTTCATCCTCGCTCAAATTAATGGGGAAATTGTCGTTTTCTCGGTCCGAATAGCTCTTTTTGTTGGAGGCTCCCATTAAAAACAATGTGAATAGGAGAGGAGCCCCCACACTTGTGACGTCATCGTCTGCTACTTCCGGTAAAGGCAAGGCTTTTTTATTAGCGACCAAAAGTTGCAAACTTTATTGTCGATGTTCTCTACTAAATCCTTCCAGCAAAAATATGGCAATATAGCGAAATGATCAAGTATGACACATAGAATGGACCTGCTATCCCCGTTTAAATAAGAAAATCTCATTTCAGTAGGCCTTTAAGCCGGATAACCCCTCAAACTATTCATTATTTAACCTAAGGCCTGTTTTAGCCCCACCAAAGTGCGGCCCGGGGGCCATTTGAGGCCCACGGTTAATTGTTTACTGGCCCGCCACACATTCTGGAAATGCTATTGCAAACATTTAAAAAAAAACATTAAAAAAATTGGAATGCCGTGAAATCGAAGTACAAAAAGTTGCAATGTTGACAAAAAGCTGCCAATGCAGGCTGTTTATTTTCTTTTGTCTATATTTTAATTTTTTTGCCTTTGCTAAAAAAAATAAAAAAATAAAAATCAATGTTATAGTGAATTATTGACCTATTCAAGGCTACAATTATTTCAAATATTTCACTTTAAAATATTTTATGTGCATATATCGTGTGGTTGCCATATAAAAACATCAACATTTTCTTTGACAAAAGTGCATTAAACAAACAAAATAAGAGTTCAAACGTAAAATCGACAGATATATCTGAAGTTGGGGCTTCACGGTGGCAGAGGGGTTAGTGCGTCTGCCTCACAATACGAAGGTCCTGCAGTCCTGGGTTCAAATCCAGGCTCGGGATCTTTCTGTGTGGAGTTTGCATGTTCTCCCGTGAATGCGTGGGTTCACTCCGGGTACTCCGGCTTCCTCCCACTTCCAAAGACATGCACCTGGGGATAGGTTGATTGGCAACACTAAATTGGCCCTAGTGTGTGAATGTGAGTGTGAATGTTGTCTGTCTATCTGTGTTGGCCCTGCGATGAAGTGGCGACTTGTCCAAGGTGTACCCCGCCTTCCGCCCGATTGTAGCTAAGATAGGCGCCAGCGCCCCCCGCGACCCCAAATAAAGGGAATAAGCGGTAGAAAATGGATGGATGGATATCTGAAGTGTAGCTGAGATAGGCGCCAGCGCCCCCCGCGACCCCGTAAGGGACAAGCGGTAGAAAATGGATGGATGGATGGATATCTGAAGTTGATCTCGTAACTTAAGTGTTGAAAGTAAAAAAAAAAACTAATACAAATGTATCGCTCTATGAGATGGGCACCTTTTGGAGCCAAATATATATTCAATGGGATTGTATTTATCTTTTCAATGTGATTACTCAAAAATAATAATGAATCACAATCAATGGTGTCCTGCATTATTGATCTTTTTAATGCTCTGATTACTTCACATCAAACATTGCTTTCTGAATGTTTTGGGCAGCGGGGGAAATACTGCACATTTCAGTTTTATTATAAAAAACAAAGTTGTCTTTGACAGAAAAGGCATAAAACCTGTTTTTTTTTTAACTTAATATCAACCTGAAGTTGATATAGAGATTTACTGTAAGCGTTAAATAAAAAACATAAAAAAATTACATTTTAACTTGTTTTTAACATTTAAATAATAGAACCCTTTATGGTGTCTGGGAGCCCTAAAGGTAAACAAAAAACATATTTTGTTATGGTTAGAAAAAGGAAAAATATCAAAATGGCCCCCGCATGCTTAAATTTTTCCATGTGGCCCATTATGGAAAAAGTTTGGACACCCCTGGTTTACAAACTGAGTTCAGAGAGGAAGTGGCGTCAGAAAGAAGGCACCACAGCAAGCTTCATAACAACCGGAGCTAACCACTGGAAATATGAAGGCGAGTCATCCAAACATGCCCGTGTTTCTCCTTCTTCTACATTTACAGCCGCTTGTGGAACTCACACATGAATACCTTAGGAGAAAAAAACGCTTGTGTGGAGAGGTGGAGCCGGCAGTCCGACAGCGAGGCAGTGCACACCGTAGCCCAGCCCAAGACTGCGGTGAGGAGGTGTGGCCAGCAGGATTTAGTAGAGAACATCAATGATAAGTTCGGAACATTTGGTCACTAATAAAAAAGCCTTGCCTTTACCGGAAGTAGCAGAGGATGACGTCACCGGTGTGAGGGCTCCTCACATCCTCACATTGTTTATAATGTGAGCCTCCAGCAGCAAGAGCTATTCGGACCGAGAAAGCGACAATTTCCTTATTAATTTGAGTGAGGATGAAAGATTCGTGGATGAGGAAATTTAGAGTAAAGGACTACAAAAAAAAAAAAAAAAAAAAAAAAGGCGATTGCATTGGGAGTGATTCAGATGTTTTTAGACACATTTATTAGGATAATTCTAGGAAATCCCTTATCTGCCTATTGTGTTGCTAGTGTTTTAGTGAGATTAAATAGTACCTGATAGTCGGAGGGGTGTATCCACGGGTGTGTTGACGCCAGTCTCTGAGGGAAGTCACGGCAGCTGCATGGACGGCGCAAGCTCCGTTGATCTCCGGCAAGAGGCGACTTTTTACCACAATTTTCTCACCGAAACCTGCCGGTTGACAAGTGGTCGGGATCCATGTTCACTTGACCGCTCTGATCCACAGTAAAGCTTCACCTCCGGGAATTTTAAATAAGGAAACACCTTGTGTTTGTGTGGCTAAAGGCTGAAATCTTCCCACCTCCATCTTTCTACTTTCACTTCTCCATTATTAATTGAACAAATTGCAAAAGATTCAGCAACACAGATGTCCAGAATACTGTGTAATTGCGCGATGAAAAGAGACGATTTTTAGCCGCAAGTGGTGCTGGGCTAATATGTCCCCGCCAACCAATAACGTCACAAACACGCGTCATCATTCCGCGACGTTTTCAACAGGAAACTCCGCAGGAAATTTAAAATTGCAATTTGGTAAACTAAAAATGCCGTATTGGCATGTGTTGCAATGTTAATATTTCATCATTGATATATAAACTATCAGACTGCGTGGTCGGTAGTAGTGGGTTTCAGTAGGCCTTTACGATATACAACACTCCATTGCCGTCTGGCGGCTATTGTGGAAATTGCACCGCCTCGACTCGTCACGTTTCACGTGTCAGGTAAACCGCAAGGAATGGATCAGCTATTTCATTTTCATTCATGAAACGATCCATGCCACGGGTCACAGTGATGGTGCCTTTAACCGTGCGGCGCGTGTATTGCTGATACATAACAACTCCTTCGCCACGGCCTTGAATATTAAGGAAATGCTAATGCGGAATACAGTAGAGAGAAACGGGCCCCCCAGGACCTTGGCATCCTCAGGCCTCGGATTCGGTGACTTTGATGACACGCTAGCTGTCCAAAGTCGGGACCCTCGGTGGACCACTCATCTGTGCATCAGTTGCTACTGAACTGCCTCCACTCAAGATGATATCCGGCTGGCCCCACTATGGAGTGGACTCTCACAGTATTATGTTGGATCCACTATGGACTGGACTCTCACTATTATGTTGGATCCACTATGGACTAGACCAGGGGCAGGGAACCTATGGGTCTCGAGCCAGATGTGGGTCTTTTGATGACTGCATCGGGCTCTCGGATAAATCTTAGCTAACATTGCTTGACACGATAAGTAATTATTAATTCCGCTGGTAATCCATCCATTTTCTACCGCTTGTCCCATTCGGGTCGTGGGGGGTGCTGGAGCCTATCTCAGCTGCATTCACGGTGTTAAAAATAGCGTTCAAAATATATCACATTTTCATGCATTTTAATCCATCCATCCGTTTTCTAAAAGTCGCATTCATGGTAAAAAGGTATTCATAAGAATAAACTTCAGAATAAAAATGTTATCAAAAAGAACAAGAGACTTATTATAGTCTAAAAATGTTACTTAAAAATCCACGCATTTAGTTGTATTCAGTGTTAAAAAAATATTGTGTGGCTCTCACGGAAATATATTTTAAAATATTAGGCTCTCATGGCTCTCTCAGCCTAAAAAGGTTCCCGACCCCTGGACTAGACTCTCACAATATTATGTTAGATCCACTATGGACTAGACTCTCACAACAGGAAACTCCGCGGGAAATTGAAAATTGCAATTTAGTAAACTAAACCGGCCGTATTCGCATGTGTTGCAATGTTAATATTTCATCATTGATATATAAACTATCAGACTGCATGGTGGGTAGTAGTGGGTTTCAGTAGGCCTTTAAGATATACAACACTCCATTGCCGTCTGGCGGCTATTGTGGAAATTGCACTGCCTCGACTCGTCACGTTTCACGTGTCAGGTAAACCGCAAAGAATGGATTAGTTATTTCATTTTCATTCATGAAACGATCCATGCCACGGGTCAAAGTGATGGCGCCTTTAACCGTGCGGCGCGTGTATTGCTGATACGTAACAAATCCTTCGCCACGGCCTTGAATAATAAGGAAATGCTAATGCGGAATACAGTAGAGAGAAATGGGCCCCCCAGGACCTTGGCATCCTCAGGCCTCGGATGTCAAGTTTGCTGTTTATTATCTCATTAGCAGTCACACGGAACACAGGAAAGTTTAACGTCGGATTCCTTTTTTTTTTCTTTCTTTCCTAATTTCTCCCATCTCACCTTACCCACAGGAGCCGCATGTCAACCCGAAGGCAGGATGGGGAGAAGGCTAATCATGGAGGCATTATGCAAATGGCGGCCTCTGCCGTGTGTTTAAACTTTCCTGCTGTTCTTCTTGTTTCGGTCTCCGCCGGCGCCCGCTCGTTAAGCGAGGGAGGCTGAAGGAAACGCAGGAACGGCGTCGGTTGCTCGGTCGAACCTCCGGCCGGTCGGTCGAACCTCCGGTCGGGCTACGTTTGCCAGGCGGTAATGATCATGTCTGCGTGGATCAACCAGAGGAAGCGGCAACGAGATCATAACGGCCGAGTCCCCCCATCAAGTCGGTGTGTGTACGCAACATGTCCGACTGTACCTCCTACACTTCTTTTGCCTTCGCCATCTTGCTTTTGATCACTGCTCTGTCTATTCACACACACACTCAGTGTCAGGGTGTGTGTATTCCCCTCCTCTTTTTTTCTTTCCCTCACTCCCTGGGTATCACACAGACTTTGATCTTCATCGCAGACCAAGACATCCTTCCCCCCTTCGCATCCCCTATGCTCTTCATCTGTCTCCTCTGCATCGTATGAACCCCTTCTTTGTTCCTCCACACGTTCTTCTTTGTGCACGTCTCTTTTTTTTTTTTTTACCCTACTAATTAGTCATGTACGATACCACCGATTTTCATTCCGATCCGATACCGAGTAAAAAAAAAATCACGTCTAATTTTGGCAACTCTAGGGCTGGGTATCGTTTAAAAATGTTCGGTACCAGTACCAATGCCAGTACTCTTAAAACAATACCGATAACAACTGTACAGCCGATATGGGCATCTACAGTACATCAACTATATGATTTCCCAAAGAAGCTTTTTTTGTCCACTAAAGACGCCGAGATCATTATCCATGCGGTTGTTACGTCTCGTCTCGATTACTGTAACGTATTATTTTCGGGTTCTCCCCATGTCTAGCATTAAAAGATTACATTTGGTACAAAATGCGGCTGCTAGACTTTTGACAAGAACAAGAAAGTTTGATCACATTACGCCTGTACTGGCTCACCTGCACTGGCTTCCTGTGCACTTAAGATGTGACTTTAAGGTTTTACTACTTACGTATAAAATACTACACGGTCTAGCTCCATCCTATCTTGCCGATTGTATTGTACCATATGTCCCGGCAAGAAATCTGCGTTCAAAGGACTCCGGCTTACTAGTGATTCCTAAAGCCCCAAAAAAGTCTGCGAGCTATAGAGCGTTTTCCGTTCGGGCTCCAGTACTCTGGAATGCCCTCCCGGTAACAGTTCGAGATGCTACCCCAGTAGAAGCATTTAAGTCTCACCTTAAAACTCATTTGTATAGTCTAGCCTTTAAATAAACCTCCTTTTTAGACCAGTTGATCTGCCGCTTCTTTTCTTTTTCTCCTATGTCCCCCCCTCCCTTGTGGAGGGGGTCCGGTCTCATGACCATGGATGAAGTACTGGCTGTTCAGAGTCGGGACCCAGGATGGACCGCTCGCCTGTGTATCGGTTGGGGGCATCTCTACGCTGCTGATCCGCCTCCGCTTGGGATGGTTTCCTGTGGACGGGACTCTCGCAGCTGTCTTGGATCCGCTTTGAACTGAACTCTCGCGGCTGTGTTGGAGCCACTATGGATTGAAATTTCACAGTATCATGTTAGACCCGCTCGACATCCATTGCTTCCGGTCCCCTAGAAGGGGGGAGGGGGGGGGGGGGGTCCTCTCCAAGGTTCTCATAGTCATCGCTGTCACTGGCGTCCCACTGGGTGTGAATTTTCCTTGCCCTTATGTGGTTTCTTTTGAGGATGTCGTAGTCGTAGTGGTTTGTACAGTCCTTTGAGACATTTGTGATTTAGGGCTATATAAATAAACATTGATTGATTGATTGATTGATTGATTGAAGCTGGACAGGACAAAACAAAACAAAAAAAAAAAAAAATATTAAAAAAATAAAAAATACACAAAAATAAAACAATACCGATACCAACTGAGTACTTCATTCGATATTTATCATGTGAAAAAGAATGCAATACATCTTAAAACTCATTTGTATACTCAAGTTTTTAAATAGACCCCGTCCTTTTGGACCAGTTGATCTGCCGCTTCTCTGCTGCTCTGCCCCCCTTCTCCTTCGTGGAGATTCGGTGACTTTTATACACAAAACAAAGCCACAGTAGTAGAATAAATGAACAACTGTTGTGTGTCTGTTCAGGGAATCATTTTCTGAGAAGTAAACTGTAACGTCTCCTTTTCATTTTTGCAAAGTGGTCAATCACTCTGGACAGACATGGAAATATTACAGTAACTGACCAGTGGTTCCCAACTGCTGGGTTGTGACATAAAAGTGGATTGTGTGTCATTTTCAGTGAGTCGCAGTCAGATGTGTGCATGAAAAAAAAAAAGTTTAGGGAGGAAAAAAGTCAAATTGTGGCAACAAAACCAGATATTTTTAGCCATTTTTCTAGTGACTATTAGTGAGTATTTTAGCAAAAGGCAAACCGACTAACAAGTTGGAGGAGGACTCAGGACAGACATCTAAATAGGGCAACAAACCCTGATATTTTCAGTCATCTTTCTGAAAACAAATACAGAAATGTTACTATTTTTTCTGGAAACCAAACCAGATGCTTTAGCTGTAGCCATTTTTCTGGTGACAAAACAAGATTATTTTAGTCCAAGTCACACCGATTAACAAGACAAGTCCACTGTGCTATTTTTCTGTGAAATAAACTTGAAGGATTTAAAAATTTGGCTCACGACTTGATATGGAAAAATGTTTTTCTTCCTGAAGAGAGAAGCACTCAACTCACACATGCTTACTCCAAATTATGATTGATGCAGAACCAGCAGACAATAACCAACATTATGTTTCATGTTGATTGGAAATTCCCCCGACAGCTCGTACAGCAAATGAATATGTTTGTCTTGATACAAGGAATAAGGTTAGCTAACTTAGCATCAACTTAAGACAATGATGTCGCCTAGCTAGCTAGGACTTCACTTACATCCCTCATTCCTGCTGCTTCTTCCCTGCTGCGGGCGAATATCTTTCTGATATCCATCTAGGAGTTACAGTTTGAGTCAAATCAAAATCAAAATAATGTAATTAACAAATTGTTGTTGGTTAACGTTACCTACCTCACGCAGTGATTCTCACCTTCTCTCTCTCCCTCAACTGAAGTCTCGATCCACACGTGAATAAATTACCATATTAATTAGACATGTGCTCATTGTTACTTGGAGTGCGCTGTTGTCTATGTTATGTAGACTTAAAACTCTGAAGCGTTTTTTTTTTTTAATAGTGAAATTTTTACTGGGGCACTGCAGATCAACACTGGGGCACGTGCCCCAGTGAAATCTGTCTGGCGACGCCCCTGGACAAAACGATGCTCGCCAAATACTCTCATCAAGTGAAGCACCTTTCATATAAACAGTGTGATTTCTAATTTGTAACATTTTTGTTCTCCTACAGAAAATATGTTAAAACAAAAAATAAAATGTTTTTCTTAATCTTTTTCCGTTTTCACATATCTCTGAAAGAGGTCAAGGGAGCCACTAGAGCGACGGCGTTGCTGACCCCCCAATTAACTCTTCTTCTTAGCATGATGTTTTCTACAATTATATACCTCACAATTGTTCTTGTGGTTAAAAATATGAATATTCAGATGTCTTCACAGATGTACTGAAGGTTGTTATCGATGTAAAGGAACACTACCTAAATACCTAAATATTTTCCTCCAATTTCAATTGTGATTGATTTTGTGGATTAGTAGACAAGCACTTACCTTGTATTAAAAGACAGAATAAAATGTTTTAGGCCCAATCACATTAAGTCAATTTAGGGCTGGGAGATTATACGACTATGGATTTTTATATATATATATATATATATATATATATATAGATTATACGACTATGGATTTTTATATATATATATATATATATATATATATATAAAAATCCATAGTCGTATAATCTCCCAGCCCTAAATTGACTTAATGTGATTGGGCCTAAAATATTTTATTCTGTCTTTTAATACAAGGTAAGTGCTTGTCTACTAATCCACAAAATCAATTATACAGTAAAACACCGTGTATATATATATATATATATATATATATACACGGTGTTTTACTGTTACTATTTAACAATTGCTTGCCATAGTTTTAACCGTCATTGTTTACAGTGTGGAATTATAACACATTTATTCATCGATATAGTGATAAGTTACATGTGCATAGAAGTGTATGTTGTCTTTAACACCAGTACACACTAACAAGGATGACGCTATATCATATTTTTCTTTAGTCGCACCTGCCGCCATCTACACAAAATGGAACCAACACACGTTAATCTGTTGTCAAAACGGATTAAAAACATGAGATAATGTTGCACCTTTCATATGACATAAAGCAAAAAGTCGTGCTTGTCAAAGTTGTCCCATCGGCGATCTTATCCAAAACGGCTGACTGTCAACAGCGCTGGTGGGAGTGTCGAAAAACTCATTTTGATGAGGTTTTTTTTTTATCAATGTGAGATAAAGATTACTTATGTATTGAATATTTGTTTACTGACTATGGTATATTATTTATTTATTCACAGCTCTGTTACAGAGAACAAAGAAATGGGATAAAGTCTGCGTTAAGGACAAAAGTCTGTGTTTATAATACAAAAGTCTACATTTTTAAGGAAAAAAGTCTACGTTTTTGAGTAAAAAAAGCTACGTTTTTAAAGGGGAACATTATCACCAAACCTATGCAAGCATCAATATATACCTTGATGTTGCAGAAAAAAGACCATGTATTTTTTTAACCGATTTCCGAACTCTAAATGGGTGAATTTTGGCGAATTAAACGCCTTTCTGTTTATCGGTTTTTTAACGATGACGTCAGAATGTGACGTCACCGAGGTAACACACCCGCCATATTCATTTTCAACACATTACAAACACCGGGTCTCAGCCCTCTTATTTTCCGTTTTTTCGACTCTTTTTTGGAACTTTGGAGACATCATGCCTCGTCGGTGTGTGTTTTCGGAGGGATTCAAGTTGCACCACTGGCCCGAAGATGCGAAAGTGTCTGCCGCCAGACCCCCATTGAATGTACCGGCGATGCTAAGGCAGACATGGCACAGAGATGTACGGATAACCTGCAGATGCATTTGCAACGATTAAGTCAACGAAATCACAAAGGTGAGTTTTGTTGATGTTGTTGACTTATGTGCTGATCAGGGGGCGGCATAGCTCGGTTGGTAGAGTGGCCGTGCCAGCAACTTGAGGGTTGCAGGTTCGATTCCCGCTTCTGCCATCCTAGTCACTGTCGTTGTGTCCTTGGGCAAGACACTTTACCCACCTGCTCCCAGTGCCACCCACACTGGTTTAAAATGGAACGTAGATATTGGGTTTCACTATGTAAAGCGCTTTGAGTCACTAGAGAAAAGCGCTATATAAATATATAATTCACATTTGGTCATGGCATGACTGCCAGCTAATCGATGCTAACATGCTACGCTAATCGATGCTAACATGCTATTTACGCTAGCTGTTTGTACATCTGAAACTAGATACCCACATTTAATGCGAAACAAACACTTACCAATCGACGGATTTAAGTTGCTCCGCTGTCACAAGATGCGAAAGTCCTGATCGTTTGGTCCGCACATTTTACCGGCGATGCTAATAAGGCAGCCATGCTATGGGCCACTTCATTAGGTACACCCACGCTATGGCCGAATAGCGTCAATAACTATTAGCGCAATAGCTTTAATTTCTTCTTCAATTTAGTTTTCGCTATCTGCCTCCATACTCCGACCATCTGTTTTAATACATGCGTAATCTGTTGAATCGCTTAAGCCGCTGAAATCCGAGTCTGAATCCGAGCTAATGTCGCTATATCTTGCTGTGGTAACCGCCATGTTGTTTGTATTGGCAGCACTGTGTGTTTTTCCGTTTTTTCGACTGTTTGCCCGTACCTTGGAGACATCATGCCTCGTCGGTGTGTTGTCGGAGGGTGTAACAACACAAACAGGGACAGATTCAAGTTGTGGCGTGTGCATCGATTAGTGCGGCATGCTAACATGCTATTTAGGCTAGCTGTATGTACATATTGCATCGTTATGCCTCATTTGTAGCTATATTTGCATCCAGCCTTTCCCTCCACCCACATTTAATGCCAAACAAACACATACAAATCGACGGATTTAAGTTGAACCAGTGTGAAAAGATGCGAAAGTCCCTCGTTTGGTCTGCACATTTTACCGGTGATACTAGGACAGACATTGCACAGAGATGTGTGGATATCCTGCGACACTCAAAGCAGATGCATTTCCAACGATAAAGTGAACAAAATCACAAAGGTGAGTTTTGTTGATGTTTTTGACTTATGTGCTAATCAGACATATATGGTCGCTGTATGACCGCCAGGTAATCGATGCTAACATGCTATTTAGGCTAGCTGTATGTACATTTGTAGCTATATTTGCATCCAGCCTTTCCCTCCACCCACATTTAATGCCAAACAAACACTTACCAATCGACGGATTTAAGTTGCTCCAGTGGTCTGCTCAAAAGATGGAATCGTTGGTTAGAAGGCGATCGCCGAATAGTTTCAATAGCTAATTCGCTCAATAGCTTCAGTTTCTTCTTCAATTTCGTTTTCGCTATCTGCCTCCATACCCCAACCATCTGTTTCAATACATGCGTAATCTGTTGAATCGCTTAGGCCGCTGAAATCCGAGTCTGAATCCGAGCTAATGTCGCTATATCTTGCTGTGCTATTCGCCATGTTTGTTTGTATTGGCATCACTATGTGACGTCACAGGAAAATGGACGGGTGGATTTACAGATAGCGAAAATCAGGCACTTTAAAGCCTTTTTTCAGGATATTTTGAACTTTGAAAAATAAAACAAGTCACTGGGAACTGATTTTTATTGGTTTTAACCCTTCTGAAATTGTGATAATGTTCCCCTTTAAAAACGCAGACTTTTTTTTCTTAAAAACTTAGACTTTTGTCCTTGAAAACGCAGATTGTTGTCCTTAAAAACGTAGACATTTGTCCTTAAAAACGTAGACTTTTGTGATTAAAAACATAGTCTTTTGTCCTTAAAAATGCAGACAATTTACCTTTAATCACAAGACATTTGTCCTTAAAGACGCAGACTTTTGTCCTTAAAAGCGTAAACATTTGTTTTTAAAAACGCAGACTTTTTTCTTAAAAAACTTACACTTTTTCCATAAATATGCAGATATTTGTCGTTAAACATGCAGACTTTTGTCCCTAAAAATGTACACTTTTGTCCTAAGAAATGAACACTTTTGTCCTTAAAAACGTAGACTTTTATTCTTAAAAACGCAGACATTTGTCCTTAAAAACTTAAACTTTTGTCCTTAAAAATGTAGACTTTTTGTGATTGAAAACATTGACTTTTATTCTTAAAAGCGCAGATAATTTACCTTAAAAACGCAAGACATTTCTCCTTAAGGACGCAGACTTTTGTCCTTAAAAGCGTAGACAATTTTTTTTTAAAAACGCAGACTTTTTTTCTTAAAAACTTAGACTTTCGTCCTTAAAAACACTGACATTTGTCCTTAAAAATTAACACTTTTGTCCTTAAAAATGTAGACTTTTGTCTTTAAAAACACAGACATTTGTCCTTAAAAACGCAAATATTTGTCCTTAAAAACGCAGACATTTGTCCCTTAAAAACAGACATTTGTCCTTAAAAACGCAGACTTTTGTGATTAAAAACAAAGGCTTTTGTCCTTAAAAGCGCAGATAATTTACCTTAAAAACGCAGACTTTTTTCTTAAAAACTTAGACTTTTGTCCTTAAAAACTTAGACTTTTGTCCTTAAAAACGCAGATATTTGTCCTTAAAAAGGTAGACATTTGTCCTTAAAAACGTAGACTTTTGTGATTAAAAACATAGACTTTCGTCCTTAAAAGTACAGTTAATTTACCTTAAATAAGCAAGACATTTGTCCTTAAAGATGCAGTCTTTTGTCCTTAAAAAAGTAGACATTTTTTTTTAAAAACGCAGACTTTTAAAAACGCAGACTTTTGTCCTTAAAACGTGGACGTTTTTCCTTAAAAACGCAGACATTTGTCCTTAAAAATGAAGACTTTTGTCCTTGAAAACCTAAATATTTGTAATTAAAAACAAAGTTTTTTTTGTCTTAAAAAACGTAGACATTTTTCCTTAAACACGAAGAGATTTGTCCTTAAAAATGTACAATTTTGTCCTTAAAAGCGAAGACTTTTGTCCTTAAAACGTAGACATTTTTCCTTAAAAAAGCAGACATTTGTCCTAAAAAATCAAGACTTTCCTCCTTAAAAACCTAAAAAAATAAGTGTGGTAAATTGTTTTGCTATATCGCCCAGCTCCAATTCGACTGTAATCATAATCCTTTTAAAAACAATTTGAAATATTTGTATTTTATTTTTTGTAGCGTTTTGAATTTGCTAACCTAAAAATTCTTGCTACTGCAGACATAGCACAACATAAACAGTTGTGAAGTTATCTAACCTTACATGAGAAGCTACAAAGACACAGGAGTCCCGGCCATTTTTCTTTAAATCCCAGCTCATCCCTGCTCCAGCTTTCTCTGTGACTTTATAACTCCAATTGAATGTAATCCGCAAGGTTAATACTGTGCACCGTGAAACATTACCGACTGTGAGCGGAAGCCACTCAAATCTCGTCACCTGTTTAATGCGTAGGAGAACACATTAAATTCGCGTCAGATCCCGGCGAATCTTGCCAAGGCGTCAGGAGAACGAAACAATCAAGTTCCGCAGCGCTCCGCTCCTGTCTGCAAACGCGTTGAGCTCCTTGCTTAATTGGAAGACGCTTATCATTTGAGCCGCGGAGGGATCAACTGCAGGTATCTGATAAATATGCACTTTGCATTTATTTATCCGGTTATCTAACAAGCCGAACACAGCTCTGGATGAGAGTCAACAGGGGCGAAGGGCCTCCCTGCGGAGATATAGGCATGATGTGCAGAATAACAATCTTTCACGTAGCCTTTGGGATATTTTGTGCTTCCGTGCGCTGACCTTTGTTTGAGTATGTGGAAGTCATGCTAAATAAAGATGCAAGGTTATTCAGACAAAAGGTCCTTCGATCATATGACAGATTAGTCTGAGAGAGGTACAAAGACAGATTTTTCCATCTATATTCGGAAATACGTCATTTTTATCTCTATACAAATATTTTCTGCTTTCCATAGATTCTTTCTGACCTACGTAGCTTGTTAAAATTAGACAGTTGACGCCCGCGGAGACAAAATTGATTCGCCAAAATGTGCAAGGCATTGGTCAAAGTCGAGTTAATATGCGAGGATTGGTTGAGTTTGCGTGATTTGTTGCAAATTTCTGGAGGGACGGAAATTCGATGAGTGGCCTTGTGGTTAGAGTGTTGGTCCTGAGATCGGTAAGTTGCGAGGTCAAACCTCGGCCAAGTCAGTAAGAACATCCATGATTGGTTGGTTGGTTTACTAGGATGAGTCGTGATTGGTTAAGATTAGGGCAAAACACTACGGACAGGCCAATTAGAGGCATGATAGGGCGGTTCATCGAACCAGGAAGGGAAATCACAAATGACGACGAGACAGAACTAGACAGTAGCTGGCAAAACCTGCTCACTGGTCTTGTGGTTAGAATGTCCGCTCTGAGATCAGTAAGTTGCGAGGTCAAACCCCGGCCGAGTCAGTAAGAACATCCATGATTGGTTGGTTGGTTTACTATGATTAGTCGCGATTGGTTGAGATTAGGGACAAACATTACGGACAGGCCAATCAGAGGCATGATAGGGCGGTTCATCGAACCAGGAAGGGAAATCCCAAATGACGACGAGACAGAACTAGACAGTAGCTGACAAAACCTGCTCAGTGGCCTTGTGGTTAGAACGTCCGCCCAGAGATCAGTAAGTTGTGAGTTCAAACCCCAGCGAGTCAGTACGAACATCCATGATTGGTTGGTCGCTTTACTATGATAAATCGCGATTGGTTAAGATTAGGGCCAAACACTAGGGACAGGCCAATCAGAGGCATGATAGGGCGGTTCATCGAACCAGGAAAAGAAATCAAAAATGACGACGAGACAGAACCAGACAGTAGCTGACAAAACCTGCTCAGTGGCCTTGTGGTTAGAACCTCCACCCTGAGATCAGTAAGTTGCAGGATCAAACCCCGGCCAAGTCAATAAGAACATACATGATTAGTTGGTTGGTTTACTATGAGGAGTCGCGATTGGTTAAGATTAGGGCCAAACATTTCGGACAGGCCAATCAGAGGCAGGATAGGGCGGTTCATCGAACCAGGAAAGGAAATCACAAATGACGACGAGACAGAACCAGACAGTAGCTGATAAAAACCTGCTCACTGGCCTTGTGGTTGGAATGTCCGCCCCGAGATTGGTACGTTGTGAGTTCAAACTCCGGCCAAATCCGTAAGAACATCCATGATTGGTTGGTTGGTTCACTATGATGAGTCGCGATTGGTTAAGATTAGGGCCAAACATTTCGGACAGGCTAATCAGAGGCATGATAGGGCGGTTCATTGAACCAGAAAGGGAAATCACAAATGACGACGAGACAGAACTAGTCAGTAGGTGATAAAACTTACTCAGTGGCCTTGTGGTTAGAACGTCCGCCCAGAGATCAGTAAGTTGTGAGTTCAAACCCCAGCGAGTCAGTAAGAACATCCATGATTGGTTGGTCGGTTCAATATGATAAATCGCGATTGGTTAAGATTAGGGCCAAACACTACGGACAGGCCAATCAGAGGCATGATAGGGCGGTTCATCGAACCAGGAAAAGAAATCACAAATGACGACGAGACAGAACTAGACAGTAGCTGACAAAACCTGCTCAGTGGCCTTGTGGTTAGAACGTCCGCCCAGAGATCAGTAAGTTGTGAGTTCAAACCCCAAGAGTCAGTAAGAACATCCATGATTGGTTGGTTGGTTCACTATGATAAATCGCGATTGGTTAAGATTAGGGCCAAACACTACGGACAGGCCAATCAGAGGCATGATAGGCCTGTTCATCGAACCAGGAAAGGAAATCACAAATGACGACGAGACAGAACTAGACAGTAGCTGAAAAAACCTGCTCAGTGGCCTTGTGGTTAGAACGTCCGCCCAGAGATCAGTAAGTTGTGAGTTCAAACCCCAGCGAGTCAGTAAGAACATTGATGATTGGTTGGTCGGTTTACTATGATGAATTGCGATTGGTTAAGATTAGGGCCAAACACTAGGGACAGCCCAATCAGAGGCAGGATAGGGCGGTTCATCGAACCAGGAAAATAAATCACAAATGACGACGAGACAGAACTAGACAGTAGCTGACAAAACCTGCTCAGTGGCCTTGTAGTTAGAACCTCCACCATGAGGTCAGTAAGTTGCGGGATCAAACCCCGGCCAAGTCAGTAAGAACATCGGTGATTGGTTGGTCGGTTTACTATGATGAGTAGCAATTGGTTAAGATTAGGGCCAAACACTATGGACAGGCCAATCAGAGGCAGGACAGGGCAGTTCATCGAACCAGGAAAATAAATCACAAATGACGACAAACAGAACTAGACAGTAGCTGACAAAACCTGCTCAGTGGCCTTGTGGTTAGAACCTTCACCCTGAGATCGTTAAGTTGCAGGATCAAACCCCGGCCAAGTCAGTAAGAACATCCATGAGTAGTTGGTTGGTTTACTATGATGAGTCGCGATTGGTTAAGATTAGGGCCAAACACTACGGACAGGCCAATCAGAGGCATGATAGGGCGGTTCATCGAATCAGGAAAATAAATCACAAATGACGACGAGACAGAACTAGACAGTAGCTGACAAAACCTGCTCAGTGGACTTGTGGTTAGAACCTCCACCCTGATATCAGTAAGTTAGTTGCGGGATCAAACCCCGGCCAAGTCAGTAAGAACATCCATGATTGGTTGGTCGGTTTACTATGATAAATCGCCATTGGTTAAGATTATTGGCCCTAGTGTGTGAATGTGAGTGTGAATGTTGTCTGTCTATCTGTGTTGGCCCTGCGATGAGGTGGCGACTTGTCCAGGGTTTACCCTGCCTTCCGCCCGATTGTAGCTGAGATAGGCGCCAGCGCCCTCCGCGACCCCAAAAGGGAATGAGCGGTAGAAAATGGATGGATGGATGGATGGTTAAGATTAGGGCCAAACACTAGGGACAGCCCAATCAGAGGCAGGACAGGGCAGTTCATCGAACCAGGAAAATAAATCACAAATGACGACGAGACAGAACTAGACAGTAGCTGACAAAACCTGCTCAGTGGCCTTGTAGTTAGAACCTCCACCATGAGGTCAGTAAGTTGCGGGATCAAACCCCGGCCAAGTCAGTAAGAACATCGGTGATTGGTTGGTCGGTTTACTATGATGAGTAGCAATTGGTTAAGATTAGGGCCAAACACTATGGACAGGCCAATCAGGGGCAGGACAGGGCAGTTCATCGAACCAGGAAAAGAAATCACAAATGACGACGAGACAGAACTAGACAGTAGCTGACAAAACCTGCTCAGTGGCCTTGTGGTTAGAACGTCCGCCCAGAGATCAGTAAGTTGTGAGTGCAAACCCCAACGAGTCAATAAGAACATCCACGATTGGTTGGTTGGTTCACTATGATAAATCGCGATTGGTTAAGATTAGGGCCAAACACTACGGACAGGCCAATCAGAGGCATGATAGGCCTGTTCATCGAACCAGGAAAGGAAATCACAAATGACGACGAGACAGAACTAGACAGTAGCTGAAAAAACCTGCTCAGTGGCCTTGTGGTTAGAACGTCCGCCCAGAGATCAGTAAGTTGTGAGTTCAAACCCCAGCGAGTCAGTAAGAACATTGATGATTGGTTGGTCGGTTTACTATGATGAATTGCGATTGGTTAAGATTAGGGCCAAACACTAGGGACAGGCCAATCAGAGGCAGGATAGGGCGGTTCATCGAACCAGGAAAATAAATCACAAATGACGACGAGACAGAACTAGACAGTAGCTGACAAAACCTGCTCAGTGGCCTTGTAGTTAGAACCTCCACCATGAGGTCAGTAAGTTGCGGGATCAAACCCCGGCCAAGTCAGTAAGAACATCGGTGATTGGTTGGTCGGTTTACTATGATGAGTAGCAATTGGTTAAGATTAGGGCCAAACACTATGGACAGGCCAATCAGAGGCAGGACAGGGCAGTTCATCGAACCAGGAAAATAAATCACAAATGACGACAAACAGAACTAGACAGTAGCTGACAAAACCTGCTCAGTGGCCTTGTGGTTAGAACCTTCACCCTGAGATCGTTAAGTTGCAGGATCAAACCCCGGCCAAGTCAGTAAGAACATCCATGAGTAGTTGGTTGGTTTACTATGATGAGTCGCGATTGGTTAAGATTAGGGCCAAACACTACGGACAGGCCAATCAGAGGCATGATAGGGCGGTTCATCGAATCAGGAAAATAAATCAAAAATGACGACGAGACAGAACTAGACAGTAGCTGACAAAACCTGCTCAGTGGACTTGTGGTTAGAACCTCCACCCTGAGATCAGTAAGTTAGTTGCGGGATCAAACCCCGGCCAAGTCAGTAAGAACATCCATGATTGGTTGGTCGGTTTACTATGATAAATCGCCATTGGTTAAGATTATTGGCCCTAGTGTGTGAATGTGAGTGTGAATGTTGTCTGTCTATCTGTGTTGGCCCTGCGATGAGGTGGCGACTTGTCCAGGGTTTACCCTGCCTTCCGCCCGATTGTAGCTGAGATAGGCGCCAGCGCCCTCCGCGACCCCAAAAGGGAATGAGCGGTAGAAAATGGATGGATGGATGGATGGTTAAGATTAGGGCCAAACACTAGGGACAGCCCAATCAGAGGCAGGATAGGGCGGTTCATCGAACCAGGAAAATAAATCACAAATGACGACGAGACAGAACTAGACAGTAGCTGACAAAACCTGCTCAGTGGCCTTGTAGTTAGAACCTCCACCATGAGGTCAGTAAGTTGCGGGATCAAACCCCGGCCAAGTCAGTAAGAACATCGGTGATTGGTTGGTCGGTTTACTATGATGAGTAGCAATTGGTTAAGATTAGGGCCAAACACTATGGACAGGCCAATCAGGGGCAGGACAGGGCAGTTCATCGAACCAGGAAAAGAAATCACAAATGACGACGAGACAGAACTAGACAGTAGCTGACAAAACCTGCTCAGTGGCCTTGTGGTTAGAACGTCCGCCCAGAGATCAGTAAGTTGTGAGTGCAAACCCCAACGAGTCAATAAGAACATCCATGATTGGTTGGTTGGTTCACTATGATAAATCGCGATTGGTTAAGATTAGGGCCAAACACTACGGACAGGCCAATCAGAGGCATGATAGGCCTGTTCATCGAACCAGGAAAGGAAATCACAAATGACGACGAGACAGAACTAGACAGTAGCTGAAAAAACCTGCTCAGTGGCCTTGTGGTTAGAACGTCCGCCCAGAGATCAGTAAGTTGTGAGTTCAAACCCCAGCGAGTCAGTAAGAACATTGATGATTGGTTGGACGGTTTACTATGATGAATTGCGATTGGTTAAGATTAGGGCCAAACACTAGGGACAGGCCAATCAGAGGCAGGATAGGGCGGTTCATCGAACCGGGAAAATAAATCACAAATGACGACGAGACAGAACTAGACAGTAGCTGACAAAACCTGCTCAGTGGCCTTGTAGTTAGAACCTCCACCATGAGGTCAGTAAGTTGCGGGATCAAACCCCGGCCAAGTCAGTAAGAACATCGGTGATTGGTTGGTCGGTTTACTATGATGAGTAGCAATTGGTTAAGATTAGGGCCAAACACTATGGACAGGCCAATCAGAGGCAGGACAGGGCAGTTCATCGAACCAGGAAAATAAATCACAAATGACGACAAACAGAACTAGACAGTAGCTGACAAAACCTGCTCAGTGGCCTTGTGGTTAGAACCTCCACCCTGAGATCGTTAAGTTGTAGGATCAAACCCCGGCCAAGTCAGTAAGAACATCCATGAGTAGTTGGTTGGTTTACTATGATGAGTCGCGATTGGTTAAGATTAGGGCCAAACACTACGGACAGGCCAATCAGAGGCATGATAGGGCGGTTCATCGAATCAGGAAAATAAATCACAAATGACGACGAGACAGAACTAGACAGTAGCTGACAAAACCTGCTCAGTGGACTTGTGGTTAGAACCTCCACCCTGAGATCAGTAAGTTAGTTGCGGGATCAAACCCCGGCCAAGTCAGTAAGAACATCCATGATTGGTTGGTCGGTTTACTATGATAAATCGCCATTGGTTAAGATTATTGGCCCTAGTGTGTGAATGTGAGTGTGAATGTTGTCTGTCTATCTGTGTTGGCCCTGCGATGAGGTGGCGACTTGTCCAGGGTTTACCCTGCCTTCCGCCCGATTGTAGCTGAGATAGGCGCCAGCGCCCTCCGCGACCCCAAAAGGGAATGAGCGGTAGAAAATGGATGGATGGATGGATGGTTAAGATTAGGGCCAAACACTAGGGACAGCCCAATCAGAGGCAGGATAGGGCGGTTCATCGAACCAGGAAAATAAATCACAAATGACGACGAGACAGAACTAGACAGTAGCTGACAAAACCTGCTCAGTGGCCTTGTAGTTAGAACCTCCACCATGAGGTCAGTAAGTTGCGGGATCAAACCCCGGCCAAGTCAGTAAGAACATCGGTGATTGGTTGGTCGGTTTACTATGATGAGTAGCAATTGGTTAAGATTAGGGCCAAACACTATGGACATGCCAATCAGGGGCAGGACAGGGCAGTTCATCGAACCAGGAAAAGAAATCACAAATGACGACGAGACAGAACTAGACAGTAGCTGACAAAACCTGCTCAGTGGCCTTGTAGTTAGAACCTCCACCATGAGGTCAGTAAGTTGCGGGATCAAACCCCGGCCAAGTCAGTAAGAACATCGATGATTGGTTGGTTGGTTTACTATGATGAGTAGCAATTGGTTAAGATTCGGGCCAAACATTATGGACAGGCCAATCAGAGGCAGGACAGGGCGGTTCATCGAACCAGGAAAAGAAATCACAAATGACGATGAGACAGAACTAGACAGTAGCTGACAAAACCTGCTCAGTGGCCTTGTGGTTAGAACCTCCACCCTGAGATCAGTAAGTTGCAGGATCAAACCCCGGCCAAGTCAGGAGGAACATCCATGATTAGTTGGTTGGTTTACTATGATGAGTCGCGATTGGTTAAGATTAGGGCAAAACGCTACGGACAGGCCAATCAGAGGCATGATAGGGCGGTTCATCGAACCAGGAAAGGAAATCACAAATGACGACGAGACAGAACTAGACAGTAGCTGAAAAAACCTGCTCAGTGGCCTTGTGGTTAGAACGTCCGCCCCGAGATCGGTAGGTTGTGAGTTCAAACTCCGGCCGAGTCAGTAAGAACATCCATGATTGGTTGGTAGGTTTATTATGATAAGTCGCGATTGGTTAAGATTAGGGCCAAACACTACGGACAGGCCAATCAGAGGCAGGATAGGGCGGTTCATCGAACCAGGAAAAGAAATCACAAATGACAACGAGACAGAACTAGACAGTAGCTGACAAAACCTGCTCAGTGGCCTTTTGGTTAGAACCTCCACCATCAGTAAGTTGCGGTATCAAACGCCGGCCAAGTCAGTAAGAACATCGATGATTGGTTGGTTGGTTTACTATGATGAGTAGCAATTGGTTAAGATTAGGGCCAAACACTACGGACAGGCCAATCAGAGGCAGGACAGTGCGGTTCATTGAACCAGGAAAATAAATCACAAATGATGACGAGACAGAACTAGACAGTAGCTGACAAAACCTGCTCAGTGGCCTTGTGGTTAGAACCTCCACCCTGAGATCAGTAAGTTGCAGGATCAAACCCCCGCCAAGTCAGTAAGAACATCCATGATTAGTTGGTTGGTTTACTATGATGAGTCGCGATTGGTTAAGATTAGGGCCAAACATTTCGGACAGGCCAATCAGAGGCATAATAGGGCGGTTCATCGAACCAGGAAGGGAAATCACAAATGACGACGAGACAGAACTAGACAGTAGCTGATAAAACCTGCTCACTGGCCTTGTGGTTGGAATGTTCGCCCCGAGATTGGTAGGTTGTAAGTTCAAACTCCGGCCAAATCCGTAAGAACATCCATGATTGGTTGGTTGATTTACTATGATGAGTCGCGATTGGTTAAGATTAGGGCCAAACACTACGGACAGGCCAATCAGAGGCAGGACAGGACGGTTCATCGAACCAGGAAAAGAAATCACAAATGACGACGAGACAGAACTAGACAGTAGCTGACAAAACCTGCTCAGTGGCCTTGTAGTTAGAACCTCCACCATGAGGTCAGTAAGTTGCGGGATCAAACCCCGGCCAAGTCAGTAAGAACATCGGTGATTGGTTGGTCGGTTTACTATGATGAGTCGCAATTGGTTAAGATTAGGGCCAAACACAATGGACAGGCCAATCAGGGGCAGGACAGGGCAGTTCATCGAACCAGGAAAAGAAATCACAAATGACGACGAGACAGAACTAGACAGTAGCTGACAAAACCTGCTCAGTGGCCTTGTGGTTAGAACGTCCGCCCAGAGATCAGTAAGTTGTGAGTGCAAACCCCAACGAGTCAATAAGAACATCCATGATTGGTTGGTTGGTTCACTATGATAAATCGCGATTGGTTAAGATTAGGGCCAAACACTACGGACAGGCCAATCAGAGGCATGATAGGCCTGTTCATCGAACCAGGAAAGGAAATCACAAATGACGACGAGACAGAACTAGACAGTAGCTGAAAAAACCTGCTCAGTGGCCTTGTGGTTAGAACGTCCGCCCAGAGATCAGTAAGTTGTGAGTTCAAACCCCAGCGAGTCAGTAAGAACATTGATGATTGGTTGGTCGGTTTACTATGATGAATTGCGATTGGTTAAGATTAGGGCCAAACACTAGGGACAGGCCAATCAGAGGCAGGATAGGGCGGTTCATCGAACCGGGAAAATAAATCACAAATGACGACGAGACAGAACTAGACAGTAGCTGACAAAACCTGCTCAGTGGCCTTGTAGTTAGAACCTCCACCATGAGGTCAGTAAGTTGCGGGATCAAACCCCGGCCAAGTCAGTAAGAACATCGGTGATTGGTTGGTCGGTTTACTATGATGAGTAGCAATTGGTTAAGATTAGGGCCAAACACTATGGACAGGCCAATCAGAGGCAGGACAGGGCAGTTCATCGAACCAGGAAAATAAATCACAAATGACGACAAACAGAACTAGACAGTAGCTGACAAAACCTGCTCAGTGGCCTTGTGGTTAGAACCTCCACCCCGAGATCGTTAAGTTGTAGGATCAAACCCCGGCCAAGTCAGTAAGAACATCCATGAGTAGTTGGTTGGTTTACTATGATGAGTCGCGATTGGTTAAGATTAGGGCCAAACACTACGGACAGGCCAATCAGAGGCATGATAGGGCGGTTCATCGAATCAGGAAAATAAATCACAAATGACGACGAGACAGAACTAGACAGTAGCTGACAAAACCTGCTCAGTGGACTTGTGGTTAGAACCTCCACCCTGAGATCAGTAAGTTAGTTGCGGGATCAAACCCCGGCCAAGTCAGTAAGAACATCCATGATTGGTTGGTCGGTTTACTATGATAAATCGCCATTGGTTAAGATTATTGGCCCTAGTGTGTGAATGTGAGTGTGAATGTTGTCTGTCTATCTGTGTTGGCCCTGCGATGAGGTGGCGACTTGTCCAGGGTTTACCCTGCCTTCCGCCCGATTGTAGCTGAGATAGGCGCCAGCGCCCTCCGCGACCCCAAAAGGGAATGAGCGGTAGAAAATGGATGGATGGATGGATGGTTAAGATTAGGGCCAAACACTAGGGACAGCCCAATCAGAGGCAGGATAGGGCGGTTCATCGAACCAGGAAAATAAATCACAAATGACGACGAGACAGAACTAGACAGTAGCTGACAAAACCTGCTCAGTGGCCTTGTAGTTAGAACCTCCACCATGAGGACAGTAAGTTGCGGGATCAAACCCCGGCCAAGTCAGTAAGAACATCGGTGATTGGTTGGTCGGTTTACTATGATGAGTAGCAATTGGTTAAGATTCGGGCCAAACATTATGGACAGGCCAATCAGAGGCAGGACAGGGCGGTTCATCGAACCAGGAAAAGAAATCACAAATGACGATGAGACAGAACTAGACAGTAGCTGACAAAACCTGCTCAGTGGCCTTGTGGTTAGAACCTCCACCCTGAGATCAGTAAGTTGCAGGATCAAACCCCGGCCAAGTCAGGAGGAACATCCATGATTAGTTGGTTGGTTTACTATGATGAGTCGCGATTGGTTAAGATTAGGGCAAAACGCTACGGACAGGCCAATCAGAGGCATGATAGGGCGGTTCATCGAACCAGGAAAGGAAATCACAAATGACGACGAGACAGAACTAGACAGTAGCTGAAAAAACCTGCTCAGTGGCCTTGTGGTTAGAACGTCCGCCCCGAGATCGGTAGGTTGTGAGTTCAAACTCCGGCCGAGTCAGTAAGAACATCCATGATTGGTTGGTAGGTTTATTATGATAAGTCGCGATTGGTTAAGATTAGGGCCAAACACTACGGACAGGCCAATCAGAGGCAGGATAGGGCGGTTCATCGAACCAGGAAAAGAAATCACAAATGACAACGAGACAGAACTAGACAGTAGCTGACAAAACCTGCTCAGTGGCCTTTTGGTTAGAACCTCCACCATCAGTAAGTTGCGGTATCAAACGCCGGCCAAGTCAGTAAGAACATCGATGATTGGTTGGTTGGTTTACTATGATGAGTAGCAATTGGTTAAGATTAGGGCCAAACACTACGGACAGGCCAATCAGAGGCAGGACAGTGCGGTTCATTGAACCAGGAAAATAAATCACAAATGATGACGAGACAGAACTAGACAGTAGCTGACAAAACCTGCTCAGTGGCCTTGTGGTTAGAACCTCCACCCTGAGATCAGTAAGTTGCAGGATCAAACCCCCGCCAAGTCAGTAAGAACATCCATGATTAGTTGGTTGGTTTACTATGATGAGTCGCGATTGGTTAAGATTAGGGCCAAACATTTCGGACAGGCCAATCAGAGGCATAATAGGGCGGTTCATCGAACCAGGAAGGGAAATCACAAATGACGACGAGACAGAACTAGACAGTAGCTGATAAAACCTGCTCACTGGCCTTGTGGTTGGAATGTTCGCCCCGAGATTGGTAGGTTGTAAGTTCAAACTCCGGCCAAATCCGTAAGAACATCCATGATTGGTTGGTTGATTTAATATGATGAGTCGCGATTGGTTAAGATTAGGGCCAAACACTACGGACAGGCCAATCAGAGGCAGGACAGGACGGTTCATCGAACCAGGAAAAGAAATCACAAATGACGACGAGACAGAACTAGACAGTAGCTGACAAAACCTGCTCAGTGGCCTTGTGGTTAGAACCTCCACCCTGAGATCAGTAAGTTGCAGGATCAAACCCCGGCCAAGTCAGTAAGAACATCCATGATTGGTTGGTTGGTTTACTATGATGAGTCGCGATTGGTTAAGATTAGGGCCAAACATTTCGGACAGGCCAATCAGAGGCATGATAGGGCGGTTCATCGAACCAGGAAGGGAAATCACAAATGACGACGAGACAGAACTAGACAGTAGCTGATAAAACCTGCTCAGTGGCCTTGTGGTTGGAATGCCCGCCCCGAGATTGGTAGGTTGTGAGTTCAAACTCCGGCCAAATCCGTAAGAACATCCATGATTGGTTGGTCGGTTTACTATGATGAGTCGCGATTGTTTAAGATTAGGGCAAAACTACACGGACAGGCATCAGAGGCATGAAAGGGCGGTTCATCGAACCAGGAAAGGAAATCACAAATGACGACGAGACAGAACTAGTCAGTAGCTGATAAAACCTACTCAGTGGCCTTGTGGTTAGAACGTCCGCCCAGAGATCAGTAGGTTGTGAGTTCAAACCCCGGCCGAGTCATACCAAAGACTATAAAAATGGGACCCATTACCTCCCGGCTTGGCACTCAGCATCAAGGGTTGGAATTGGGGATTAAATCACCAAAATGATTCCCGAGCACGGCCAATGCTGCTGCTCACTGCTCCCCTCACCTCCAAGGAGGTGGAACAAGATGGGTCACGTGCTCCTTGTGTTGTTTACTTGATGGGGATGAGCTAAATGAAGACTTTAAAGAGAAAATAAATAAAGAGGTGAGCGAGAAGGAAAAGGGATATCACAGGCCACGGTGTTTTACATCAGTCCCCCGACTCCCCACAGCTTTGGAAGGAACCAGTAACCATGGCAACAGGGACGAGGAAGGGCAGAGTGAGAAGTACACGTACAAGCGAAGAGCACACAGGAGAGAAAAGGAGAAGCAAAGTCTTTCACAAGGAGACGGAGACGAGAGGGCGATGACACAGAAGCTAGGACACAGATAGGTAATCTCTGGGTAGGTCTGACCCCGCGGACCCTTGCCGCCGCCGGGTGCCTTAGGAGGACAGTAGCATGCGTCACGTCTCAGGGGGAAAAGCAATTTCACAGACACCCACAAGCCGCTGCCAGATTCTCTAGTCCCCGCATTTGACCCTCTGGGACGGGAGGAAGTTTGCAGCCATCAGCCACTTTGTTGTTTCTTGGATTTCCCACTCTTTTCATCATCTTTAACGCGCCCTTGTTTTGTCAGTCGAAGCCTTAAAACACGTCAATATCAAAGGCTATGATTATACTTCCACAGCGAGAGTCCCGAGAGGATTACAAAGGGTGATGTTTCCTTGCTTGGCATAGGGGAAGAAAATGTCTTTATTAGTTTATTTTTATTTATTTCACCCACAGACACAACCTTGGGAGGTAAAATCTGTCATAAAACCTTTTAAAACACACAAACTCCTCCAAGTACCGTTGGTTTTAGTATTGGGATGGGAAAAATAAACACTTAAAGGCTTTTTTCGATTACACATATTTAGCTGAGAGGTGTTTTATTCGCTGAAGGTTAGAGATGATACTTGGAAGACTAAATATGGATCATGGATAAGTTCTTTATGCAGATCAAGAAAACCTTGCTTCCAGCACTTCACAATCCGTTCTGTCGTTCCCCAACTCTTGTTCTGTTGAATTTGCCCGAATCTGTCACAGCCCGAGCACACTGGGCTGCAATCAATCGTCAGCAATCAACACACCTGTCACAGATGAGAAGACCTGCCTTCTTAAGCCAGCACAACCTGCTATCCTGTGCCAAAATCTAACAACCTGTTCCTGTACATTAAGAGACTTGTTTTCTAGCTCTATGCTCTCTCCATGTTTCTCTTGTCTTGTGTTTTCTTTGTCGTCGTCCAGCAGCATTCCTCCGTTCCCGCGTCACGAGATGTGTGTCTCGTGTTCCCGTATTCCCTCTGGTTCTCTGGCAATACTTGGATCTCGACCTCCCACCTTGACACGGACCTTCAACACCTCTCTATAACCCCTGACTTCCTGCCTGTTTTCTGGACCTCTTGCCACTCTTGGACCTCCGCCTCTCGCTCAACACTCCCTGTAACACTCAGCAGTTAATTCCTACACATAGTCGCACACCGTACACTTTTGGATTTTTCCCAATCCATTCCCTTGTTTATTGATATTATGTTCCTTTTTATATATAGATTACATATATATAAATAGAGTTAAACGAAGTCCCTGTTGGCTGTGCCGTCTTCTTCCCCTGTACAGCCGTAACAGAATCCTTAATTTAGGCGTGTGCCAGTCCGATTTCTACTCAAACACAAATGTCGGATTATATCGTCTTGCATATAAACCAGAGTTTCTTAACCAACCTCGAGATCTGTCTTTCAGCTGTTGTAGGCAGTTGTAATACTCTTTCCCACCACTTGTGGCAGTAACGACAATATCAAGCAGAAGAAGTCTGGAGGTAGGTAGGTAAGTAGGTAGGTAGGTAGGTAGGTAGGTCTTTATTGTCATTGCACAAGTACAACATAACTTTTCAGCACAAACCCGTTCAAGATTAGATAAACAAACAGTGTACAGGGTAACAGAACAGGGATGCTCCTAAGGGGGCCCAGTCTGCAGTGGGAAGAAAACCTCCATAGCAAAGCACATATACATATTACAACGTACATCTCAAGACTTTCAACAGAGGTGAGGGAGTTGGGGCTACAGAAACAGGCTGCAGCTCTTCAGGCGCTGCCCAGCCGTCCATCACTCCTAAGGGATTTGGGTCAAGGGCGTTGGATGGGGGGCAGGATATGTGTGTGTGGCGTATATTTTTTGTGGATACATGTGTGCGTGTCTCTGTTCCGTGGCCCTGGTGCTGTGCAGCCGCTAGTTGGTTCAAAGTCAAAAACAACAAGTGTGTGTCCATGAGAGGCAAGAAGGGAGTTTGTTTTGTCTTCACCGCATTGTGCTTCAAAAGAGTCTCGAAGCCAGGTAAATGATCCAAGTTAGAATGTTTCGTATGCGAGTGAATATAAAATTTGCTTTTCACTCTAAATTGTCTATGACTGGTCCTCAAATTCATCCTGCGGGGCAGACAGTCATAGAGCTCAAATCATAGAGAAGTGTCTTAAGCGCCAAAATTATGACAAAAGTGGTGAAGACCTACTTTCAATTTATTTTATTGACAGTTTATTAAAGAAACATACATTGATTGATTGATTGATTGATTGATTGATTGATTGATTGATACTTTTATTAGTAGATTGCACAGTACAGTACATATTCCGTACAATTGACCACTAAATGGTAACACCCGAATAAGTTTTTCAACTTGTTTAAGTCGGGGTCCACGTTAATCAATTCATGGTAATTATAATGTATTAATAATTTAGTTTGAATATTTACATTTTTCATCAGTTTTTACGGGTTGCATCATTTTGCAGTATTTATTTTTGTAATCAGTCCCACTTAAGCCTTGTTGATAATATTTGTGATTAACACATAGTTTCATATTATTTGACAATGTTGGAAACCTGTTAAATTGTAAATAGGTTAGATATAATAATGACGCGTTAACTATAAGTTACATTAACAACGATAATTTTTTCAACCTATGATTAACACACGTTTCCTGACTCTATTTTGACCCTCGGTCCATTTTGTTGCATAGGGAAAACGTAATGTTCAGTTACTGTTGAGCCACAAGCTGGAAGATAGAGAGCAGAAATGGACAGAGAAGGAGGGACAAGACAAGACAAGACTAATATATCTTCAACGTCATTGGAGCAAACGCCTGCTGGCGCCTTTGCCACTTAATGATCCTCAGCACAGCACTGTCAACGGCACAAAAGACACAAAACAGGAAATGAATAAAATAAGAGCACTCAACAGAAAATAAAAGAACATACAGGAAACTAATAACAAAGTCCAAGGTGTCTTGTGGGATCATGACACTTATGTCACGTTGGAACCGCATCGTGGATGCGTGTGGTGTCACCCCGGGATGCACGAGGACCAAGACAGGCAGGAATTGCAGGTAGGAGCTTGTTTTAATACAAAAACATAAAAGAACACTGACACAAAAGGCAAAAGAAAAGGCGAGCCGAACGCACGGTAAGCTAAACTAAAACTTAGCATGGAGTCCAAAACGCACGTTAAGCTAAGGTGTAACTTAGCACAAGTATTTACAAAGTGGAGAAACCAACGTGAGTGTAGCATGAAGCAAACAACGGAACAAAACTGAACAAAGGGGGAAGGCCGGCTTAAATACAAGGAGACAGTAATTATAAACAGGTGTGCGTCAAAAACTCAGAGCAGGTGGAACACATACGAAACCATAGTAACCAGATAAATCAGGAAGAGCTAAACTAGGGATCGGAAGAGTCCAAAATCAATTAGAAAACACAAAAGGACTCAAAAACCAAAATAACATATGATCAGGGCGGCGGATCATAACAACTTACTTACTTAGCCTTTAGGTGTCGCTCAAAAAACAATTGCCACTCAATTTAAACTTAAAGACAACATACTACGTTTTTCCTACACTTTCAACTCTGCAGCTTAAAAAAAGGATTTTATGGAGTTTTCTTCGCTTATGACCATAATAAAAATAACAACAAACAAGCAAAAACACTAAGAAGTTGTTTTATTGTTTGTGCAATGGCGCCATCTTTTGGAGAAATTCACTCATTGTAGATGCTGCAGTGTCCTTCCATTTACCGGAAGTGCTTTCAACAGGAAGTAGAGTGACGTTCAGTCTTCTACTCGTATGGATTCTTCGTTCAAGCAAAGTTTATACATTTTCCAATACATTTAAAACTATTCTACTACTATAATTACATCAATATTTTTTAGAATCACAAAAGCTGCTTTTTTTTTTTTTTTAATTTACATTATTTTTTATAAACTCAGGAAATATATCCCTGGAGTCATGAGGACTTTGAATATGACCAATGTATGATCCTGTGACTACTTGGTATCGGATTGATACCTAAATTTGTGGTATCATCCAAAACTAATGTAAAGTTATAAAGAAGAGAAGAATAAGTGATTATTGCATTTTAACAGAAGTGTAGATAGAACAGGTTAAAAGAGAAATTAGCCAGATATTAACGGTAAATGAACAAAAAGTGTTGCGATCCGTGACTCGGATCTTCAGTTATTGTTTATTTTTCCATCTTTGTTCTCCTTCTCCGTTTGATCCGTTTATTTCCTGTTTAGTCCATCACCATGGTTACTTATTAGTTTCAGCTGTTACTCCCGGTTCCTCCACACCTGTTCTCTGCTAATCACCATCCCTTTATAAGCCAGCCTCTTCTGTTTATTCTTTCTGGGACTCTAGTTTGTTTTCACGCAACGTAACGTCAGGTATGCTTTTCTCGCTAGCTCATTAGCTCAGCCACCTAGTCATCTTTAGCTCACATGCTAATCATCTTTGTTTTTACTTTTTATGCTATATTATATTATATTATACTGTAACGTATTATTTTCGGGTCTCCCCATGTCTAGCATTAAAAGATTACAGTTGGTACAAAATGCGGCTGCTAGACTTTTGACAAGAACAAGAAAGTTTGATCACATTACGCCTGTACTGGCTCACCTGCACTGGCTTCCTGTGCACTTAAGATGTGACTTTAAGGTTTTACTACTTACGTATAAAATACTACACGGTCTAGCTCCATCCTATCTTGCCGATTGTATTGTACCATATGTCCCGGCAAGAAATCTGCGTTCAAAGGACTCCGGCTTATTAGTGATTCCCAAAGCCCAAAAAAAGTCTGCGGGCTATAGAGCGTTTTCCGTTCGGGCTCCAGTACTCTGGAATGCCCTCCCGGTAACAATTCGAGATGCTACCTCAGTAGAAGCATTTAAGTCTCACCTTAAAACTCATCGGTATACTCTAGCCTTTAAATAGACTCCCTTTTTAGACCAGTTGATCTGCCGTTTCTTTTCTTTTTCTTCTATGTCCCACTCTCCCTTGTGGAGGGGGTCCGGTCCGATCCGGTGGCCATGTACTGCTTGCCTGTGTATCGGCTGGGGACATCTCTGTGCTGCTGATCCGCCTCCGCTTGGGATGGTTTCCTGCTGGCTCCGCTGTGAACGGGACTCTCGCTGCTGTGTTGGATTCGCTTTGGACTGGACTCTCGCGACTGTGTTGGATCCATTGTGGATTGAACTTTCACAGTATCATGTTGGACCCGCTCGACATCCATTGCTTTCCTCCTCTCCAAGGTTCTCATAGTCATCATTGTCGCCGACGTCCCACTGGGTGTGAGTTTTCCTTGCCCTTATGTGGGCCTACCGAGGATGTCATAGTGGTTTGTGCAGCCCTTTGAGACACTAGTGATTTAGGGCTATATAAGTAAACATTGATTGATTGATTGATATTTCCTAGCTTTCACGCTAGCGTCTTTTGTTTCCCTTTTTATTAGCTCCAGTGTTTTTGTTCAGAGCTCACCTTTTGTTAATCAATTTGTTAGATCCTACCATTGTTGTGTTCTTCGTTTGACGCATCCACGAGGGAATCGAACCCGGTACCACGATGCTGAACCGGCGTTACAAAAAGATAAATAATCCATTTTCTACTACAATATGTTACTGAATATGTCAGCAGACTAATTAAGAGTCTTTGTTTGTTTACTTACTACTAAAAAACAAGATTTCCAGTATGTTCACTATTTTATATAAGGACACTTATTTTATATAAGGACACTTTCAATTGCAATAATAAACATATGTTTAATGTACTGTAAGATTTTTTTGTTAGAATAAAGCCAATAATGCAATTTTTTGGGGTCCCCTTTATTTATGAATGTACCGAAAAGTATTGAAATACATGTTGGTACCAGTACCAGTCCGAGAAAGTGGAGTGTGTGTGGTGTGTGTTGAATTTGTACTACTGATTGATTGATTGATTGATACTTTTATTAGTAGATTGCACAGTTCAGTACATATTCCGTACAATTGACCACTAAATGGTAACACCCGAATAAGTTTTTCAACTTGTTTAAGTCGGGGTCCACGTTAATAAATTCATAGTACAAATATATACTATTAGCATAAAACTGTCATAACACAGGTTAATCCTCAAATTATATACATTTAATTATTTACATTATTTACAATCCGGGGGGTGGGATGAGGAGCTTTGGTTGATATCAGAACTTCAGTCATCAACAATTGCATCAAGAGAGAAATGTGGACATTGAAACAGTGTAGGTCTTACTTAGTAGGATATGTACAGTGAGCAGAGAACATCGTGAGTTCAGATAGTATAAGAGCAAGTAAATACATTAAAAGTACATTTGATTATTTACATTAGGTTATTTATAATCCAGGGAGATGGGATGTGAATGGAGGAGGGTATTAGTAAAGGGTGGAAGTTGCCTGTAGGTGTTGTTTTAGAGCGGTTTTGAAGGATGATGATACCTGACGGACTAAATATGGATCATAGATAAGTTCTTCATACATAAGAGGTGATCCTTGCTCCAAGAGCAACCCGATCCATTCTGTCTTTCCCCCTGGATTTAGGTCCAAACTTTCTTTTTTTTGGCACAATCCTGTCTTTGTTGCAGCCCCTAAACCCTTCCAATTTCCTTGCCACGCATCTACGTGTCTAAACCACACTTTCAAAGTGCAATTGTGGGCAACCTGGAACGGATCCACGTATATTCAAACTCATTTTGCTGGTACGAGCGCTGAGAACTCGGCATGGGACTGCAAATTGTGGTGGGTAGCCACTTTGCATGGATTATGGGTAATGTGCGTTTGAGCGCACTTGGGGCAGGTGTGAGCGCGACGAAGCCGCAAGATGGAAATGGATTGTTATTCGCTGATTGCCCGGATAAGCAAATGGTGTTCTCACACAACCCGCAGACTCGACTTCAGTCGGATCAGTGTGTCATTTGCGGTTTATCTCTTTTCCAAATCATTTTCGGTTTTGCTTTTTAACCGTGTAAAACACTTTGGTCCAATCCTATCTTGCCAATTGTATTGTACCATATGTCCCGGCAAGAAATCTGCGTTCAAAAGACTCCGGCTTATTAGTGATTCCTAAAGCCCCAAAAAAGTCTGCGGCCTATAGAGCGTTTTCCGTTCGGGCTCCAGTACTCTGGAATGCCCTCCCGGTAACAGTTTGAGATGCTACCTCAGTAGAAGCATTTAAGTCTCACCTTAAAACTCATTTGTATACTCTAGCCTTTAAATAGACCTCCTTTTTAGACCAGTTGCCGCTTCTTTTCTTTTTCTCTTCTGTCCCCCCCACTCCAAGGAAGGGGGTCCGGCCCGATGACCATGGATGAAACTGGCTGTCCAGAGTCGAGAACCAGGATGGAACGCTCGTCGGGACCAAGGATGGCCCGCTCGCCTGTGTATCGGTTGGGGACATCGCTACGCTGCTGATCCGCCTCCGCTTGGGATGGTTTCCTGTGGACAGGACTCTCGCTGCTGTCTTGGATCCGCTTTGAGCTGAACTCTCGCGGCTGTGTTGGAGCCACACTAGATTGAACTTTCACAGTATCATGTTAGACCCGCTCGACATCCATTGCTTTCGGTCCCCTAGAGGTTGAGGTTGCCCACATTTGAGGTCCTCTCCAAGGTTCTCATAGTCATCATTGTCACTGGGTGTGAATTCTCCTTGCCCACTGGGTGTGAGTTTTCCTTGCCCTTATGTGGGTTCTTCCGAAGATGTCGTAGTCGTAGTGGTTTGTACAGTCCTTTGAGACATTTGTGATTGATATATAACATCCATTCAGCAAAAAATCTAACAAATCTATCAGGTTCAAACACTAATGACATTTATTAAACAGATGAGAAGCAAAGAATCATGCAGAGACAGAGTTAAATTTTGCTCAATTGAGGTGACACATTTTTTTAGGCTGTACTTTAGGTCAGTGGTTCTCGACCATTTTTCAGTGATGTACCCCCTGTAAACATTTTTTTTTAATTTAAGTACCCCCTAATCAGAGTAAAGCATTTTTGGTTGAAAAAAAGAGATAAAGAAGTAAAATACAGCACTATGTCATCAGTTTCTGATTTATTATATTGTATAACAGTGTAAAATATTGCTCATTTGTAGTGGTCTTTCTTTGGAAAAAAAAGATATAAAAAAAATTTAAAACTCAATTATAAATAAAGATTTCTACACATAGAAATAATCATCAACTTAAAGGGCCCTCTTTGGAGATTGTAATAGAGATCTTTCTGGATTCATGAACTTATTTCTAAACATTTCTTCACAAAAAAAGTAATCTTTAACATCAATATTTATGGAACATGTCCACAAAAATGAATATTGCATTGTTGCATTTCTTTTCACACTTTATGAACTTACATTCAACTTTTGTTGAAGTATTATTTAATAAATATATTTATACATTTTTTTTTAATTGTTGCTATTGTTACAATATTTTAAAAAAATCTCACATACCACTTGGCATACCTTCAAGTACCCCCAGGGGTACACGCACCCCCATTTGAGAACCACTGCTCTAGTTACAGATCCAAACTCTGTTATAAAAGTCCAGCCCACGTCCCTGGTTACATCACTGAAGCTGTCACTGAGGGAAGGAGGGGTAATCTCAACAGCTCTAGTTAAACACAATATATCAATAAATCAATCAATCAATGTTTATTTATATAGACTATTAGTAAAATGCAAATGTGTTGATGCCGGTGATATCGCCCCGTCTCTGCTCTGTCTGGGTCCCCGTACTAGATGTTCGGCCTTGGACACAACACTGATAGGAGACGACGTGCAATCTTTTGGATTGCCAGCTTTGCACATATAGAAAAATACAGCTTCATCACCATTGATAACAACTATATCAACGGCCCTTAAGCATAAAGTTGTGTGATAATATATACATGATTTTTCTAACAAAATCCTTGGGCAGTTAGGTGATTTTTCGATGGTAAAATTGCCAATTTAAATGTTATGAGAGTTTATAAGAAGAAAAAGGAACGTTCAAAAGAATATTCCTTATTTATTTCAACTGTTTTTTGATTTATCACTCAATTTGTCACTTCGAGTCATCTAATAAGGTATCCTTTTCCCCCCACAATGTAAAGGCCATAGGGGTCCATCGATGTGTATATATATATGTATATATATATATATATATATATATATATATATATATATATATATATATATATATATATAAAACAAATATTGCCAGTCACAGTTAACTTGTGGTCAGCTGGGAAAATAAGTATATGTATATTTATTATGTCATCCATTTACAGAATATTATGAACTGTTACAGGCGTATTCAATAATCATGCTAATAATAAAAATGTAACTTAATAGAATGTGGGGATATAAAAGGCATCCTGTGCTAGCAACCAAATCATTTTTGCTCCGGAGCCCCTGCGTGGAAGTAATCCACATTTTTGACCGTTTAGGTGGATATTTGCTTATTTTCTGTCTGATAAGATCATTCTTCTCACTAAGATGATTTTATATTAGAGTCTTTTACTTGTTTTAAAGGTTTTGGTCCTAAATGATTTCAGTAAGATATTACAGCTTGTTGCTGAGATTTGATGACCTATATTGAGTAAAACATGCTTGAAACTAGAATATCAACTGTTGCAAAGCTGTGTCATCAACGCTCACAACTATAAAACTTATTTTTTTTTAAGTAATAATTTCTTATTTCAAGCATAAAAAAAAGAATCATGATTTTTAACACAATTGTGTCTCATAATTAAAACAGATGACAGCCAAATTGACAAACAATGGAACATACATACTCATATAGTAGTACAGTTAGCACAGTTCAGCAAACTGACAGTTACTATTTAAACATTTAACATTTGACATTTCAATTTTTTTTTAACAGAAATAGTTCATGCACATTCAGATAAATTCCTCAAAATTACAATTAAAAATATGTTGGCCGGGGGACGAGCTGTCTGTATGCGCACTAATTGACTGAAAGAGCACACACTTGGTGCGATGATGTCATGTTGTCAATGGGAAAATACATTTTTAAAACATATGATTTGCCTGAGCGCCAAGTAACAAGTGGTTGCCTTGTTGCCTTTCCATTAAGAACAATACATTAGTTTTTAGTATAAATTTTCTGGTTTCAAGAAATGTAATGCCGAGCGCATATCCTTATATCAAGATAATAGCACTAGCATTTACTTCATTTAAGAATATGTTTCAACATATTGAGCAAAAAGGTCAAGTCTTTTTTTTTCTACCAAGAAAAGTGCACTTCTTAGAGAGAATTTACTAATTTTAAGGTATTTTTGGGTTCAATGAGGTTAGCTAAGTGTACTTGTTTTGGAAATTCTTAACAAGCCAAATTTTCTTGTTCCATTGGCAGATAATTTTGCTTAGTTCAAATAAAATACCCCTCATTTCTGTATTTTTTTTGCAGTGCACCGATGACTCCTTAATTTGCGAGGTGGCAGCGACACCCGGAGAACTTGGGTGCGTCTGTTACTATATGATTCCATTGAACATATGGAAAGATTTTGTTACGGCTCAGACCCCTGCCAATGGCGCTCATCCGTCTGTGCGCTCCAGTGAGCGCACTTCCGGACACGCCCACGGGCGCGCACATTCAGGGACCCGCCGTGCGCATCTCCGCCCTGCAGCATCCACCAGCTGTAATCATTCACCGGCAATCAGCAAACCTGCCTTCTTAAGCCTGGACAACCTGCCATCGCTCGCCGGAGTATAGTCTTCTGTACATTTGTAAGCATCCCGTGTCTGGCTTCCATCTCGAAAACTCGCTCGTCCCCAGCGACTTCTGTGTTTCTGTGTGTCTGATGTTCCTGTTGTCTTCCCGCAGCGCTTCCCATGTTCCCCTGTTGTTCCCCTTTCCTGCCCGGCCTTTTGCATCCTCGACCTCCCGCTTGGACACGGATCTTGTCACTTCGCTCCTGGCCTACAGACTTCTGTGTTACTTCGCTCTCCACAACATTTGGTAACACACACCTCACCTAATCACACACATATACTTTTGGATCTTAATCACACTCCATTTCCTTAGTTTGTATTATATTGTTTGATTATTATATATACATATATATATATAGTTAATATATATAATAAATATAGAGAGCAACCCTCTAGTGTCTATTGCCGTCACTTTCCCCTGTTAAACCATAACACATTTGCGACAAGTGAATCCTTTCTTACAGTAAAACAAACTCTTGGCATGTGTGTTTATGTACGCTGCAGCTCGCCCCGTTTACACACGAGAACACGCTTAACATGCAGCGACCGTAGTCAGGCCGGCTCTCAGCGAAATTGGTGGGGTTTAACAGGGGCGGCGGCACATGGATGCATTTTTCATGTGTGTTTGGGTTGACGGACGGCATGAATCGATGCACATAAATACAAAAAATGTGCACTCAGTGTCAAATGAAAGGGAACGTATATCACAATCATCAGGTTATTACAGTGTGGAACACTTCTTTGTGACATCAGTCACCTGCCGGCCTCATTGTTTGACAGCAGTTCTACTTTACAATGGCCTATGATGGTCTTCATCGAACTGTCACACTCCTGAACCGGTGTGACCTCCCCCCCACCAAAAAAAAGCCAAATAAACGAGAGGAATGGTAAGTGCAGGAAGCAGATTAAGGGAAGGGTATTTTATGATGAGCACCCCCCCATGAGCGTGAACACACACTCAGGTTTTGTACGGGCGGATGCTCAGAGGGCCTGTCAAGCACTCACTTGCCAGTTTGTTGCCAGACTAATCCTCTCCTCCACTATTTCCTTAACTTTCCTTACGTTTTTGTTAATTGGCATGCACTCGGCTCCAAGGAAGGCCTTTGTGAATACATAATGTATTAGACTGTTTAAAAGCCGCTGCAAGAAACAATACCTCGGACTAATCTTTCCACTTCGAAATCTTATTCCAAACTTCCACACACCATAAGAAAAACTACTTTAAAGTAGTTTGATTGTGAGTCATTTAAAGCCACAAAATGCAACAGGTCCATCAGACCCATAAACGCTGGCTGAGTAACAACAATATGAACGGAAAATTTATCTGCAAGTTCCTGCATCCTACAGCGATTCTTCTTTTGTGTTTTTGCACCTGCGGTTCCCACACAAGGTTGCAACATTGTTTGTCAACACTGTCTGCTCTCATTTTGTCGCACATTTGACCCTCTGATGTTCTGTGTACCTACACTCTGTCCTCCCGCCGTCTAGGCCTGCTGCTGTGTGTGTGTGGGTGTGTGTATGTGGTACACAGAACATCAATTTCCACACTTCTATTAGCCCCGGGTCCAGAGGACCCGGACATCTTTTATGTAATAAAAATGTGTAGGGTGAGTGTATAATGTGTGTGGTTAATAAATATGTATTCTGATATACGTTCTTCACAGAAAATGAGCCAAAGTCAGTGAGTCTCAGTTTGAAAAATGTATTAATTGTATCATGTTTCTTTGAATAAAAATGAAAACGGGTCCCACAGACCCGAACACCACACAAAGTTGTGTGGTGTTCGGGTCTGTGGGAAATTTTTCCGTGCAACTGTAACGGAGGTAATTTATGATCTCAATTGCTTACTGTCTTCCTACTCTTCTTGTTTTGATGTCATTTTATTTCAATGTCATCTTATCTAATTTATTACATTTACACATTATGTAATGCGACTCTTAATTTTGCAAATGTTATTATTCTAAGTTTAATACAGTGATTTCCTATATTTCTTTATGGTCATTGAACGTCACATGTCACAGCAGACGTCCAAGCACGTGTGTAGTCAGTCTGCTGTCTTCCACGAGACGGTAAGTTGTGCTCTCTGGCGCCCCGTCAGTTAGCTTTCAGCTAACTTATTAGCAGGCTGGCTGTGTTACTGTAAGCCTAAAAGAGACACATTTATGTTAAGTTTGGTTTTGTTTTATTTCTGTGTAGGTTTAAAAATTTATAGAGAAGGCTGATTGGAGACTCACAATGATTGTTTTCACCAGAATAAACTATGGTTGAGCCAGAAGAATGACTGGGTGTCGTCTTTTGGGGAAAAACACAACGCAAAGGAGAAATATATCGCTACACAACATTCATATTGTTACTCAGCCAGCCTTTGTGGGTCTGATGGCTTTTAATGCCTGACAATCAAACACATTTATGTTAAAATACTGAACAGATCTTTACCTTATCCCAATAAACATCTCTTGGTTGCTTTGTTGGGTCTGCTCCTCTCTCTTGCCATGCTTCCCCCACCCCAGCAGACGGTGGCGTGGAACACCACAAAGGCCACCACGGTGTATATGTTTTTTTTTAGTTGTTGTTGTTTTACTTTTGTGGCTGTGTGTAGAAGTGGCTGATGGCATCAGCTCTGCTCTTTTAATGTCTTTAATGTCCTTTGTGTTCTTTGATGTTTCCTTCTTACACACACGTTTATGTGAAGTGAAGTGAATTATATTTATATAGCGCTTTTCTCAAGTGATTCAAATCGCTTTACATAGTGACACCCAATATCTAAGTTACATTTAAACCAATGTGGGTGGCACTGAGAGCAGGTGGGTAAAGTGTCTTGCCCACGGACACAACGGCAGTAACTAGGATGGCACAAGTGGGAATCGAACCTGCAACCCTCAAGTTGCTAGCACGGCCACTCTACCAACCGAGCTATGCCGCCCCATAGCTTTGCCCATATGTGTGCTATGGCTATGAGTTTTTCCCCTTGGCCTCAGTCTGGACTAGTGATGGGATCGGCAGTTCTTTTGACTGTACTGAATCACTAGAATCAGTTCCTTAAATTGGTTTGTTCAAAAAATGTGTTCACCGAATCCCCCTCCCCCCAAAAAAAATGTGTGCAGGTCAGCGAATCATGAGTCAGTCAGTAACAGCTTCCCAGGCGACAGATCTCGGTGTGTGTCAGTTCGCGAACGACACAAGCCCTCGGCACCCAATGAACGACCTGCACAGTGACTGAACGAGATCCTCAATGTGACGTCCTTCTCCGCGACACAGTCAGTTCTCTGTGTCAGTAGGTTCGCGAGTCCTGAGAGCGAGAGCGTTGTCATTCACCGAGTGATTCATATCGTTAATCCGTGGTAAACAAATCCTTCGTTCAGCCCCCCCCCCATGATGAGTAGCTGGCTGCATCGAGGGTTCAGTGAGTCACAGAATGTGGCAGTTCCACTCATACCGGCATTTAGCTGCCAGTTTCTACATTCCACAGCGATTCTTCTTTTGTGTTTCTGCACCTGTGGTTCCCGCACAAGGTTGCAACATTGTTTGTCAACACTGTCTGCTCTCATTTTGTCGCACATTTGACCCTCTGATGTTCTGTGTACTGAACTGAGAAAGGAACGAATCAGTCCCTGAAGTGATTCGGTTCAGTACGTTCACTCAGAAGATTCATTCGTCCGAACGAATTATTCGCGAATGACACAACACTAGTCTGGACCTCCTCTCCAGGGGCCCAGGCTTAGACTGATTTCCAGGCTTGGACTGATTTAATGTGTGTCTGCTCTTGAATGGGATTGTGCTAAAAATGTTAATTTCCCCTCAGGGGCTATTAAAGTATTTCTGATTCTGATTCTGATGTAAGATTACAATCCACCTATGATGCCTTTTTGGATAACAAAAATGGACAATTGCATATGCAAATATATTCACAGCCAAAATCACCCTAAAACACAACATATCTCATGTTGAGATTTTGCAGTTTAAAACCAAGATGAGCCAAGGCTAATTTGTGATTATAATTAGGTTAATACGGCTTAGGCAGCGAATCGTGTTGAACAAGCCACTCTGACGGGCTTTCGAGTCTAAAAACCAAACACCTTGATAGACAGCAACATTCTGTCAATCCGACACATGTGTGTGCTTTTTGTCAACCCAGAGACACATGGCTCAGGTGGCCAAGTCACTCACTCACAGACAATCACGGCATCACACCCTTTGGAGGTCTTCCCCCAGGCAACGTACATCAGTCAGTCAATGTCAAATTTCAAGAGTCGCTCACAATGTTTTATTAAAACCAAAACGGAAATGCATCAAATGATCGCAAAGCCCTGATTTAACCTTTAAGACCTATGATGCCGTATGGTACAGTGCTGCCCTTCGTTTGAACCAGAGTGTTGGAATTTCAGAGTTCTTAGTCAAAGGTTTCAACTGGAAAGGTCGGATTTCCTACTAGTAAAGCCAAAGATAGAGTGTAACAATATGAAAAGATCATATGACCAAAATGATCATGGTTATTATTACAGTATCCTTGTGCTCAAACAGTACTTATATTAAAGCCGTTTTTTAAAATATATTTATTTATAACATCCGTCCGTTTTCTACCGCTTGTCCCTTTTGGGGTGGCGGGGGGTCGCTGGAGCCTATCTCAGCTGCATCCGGGCGGAAGGCGGCGTACACCCTGGACAAGTCGCCACCTCATTGCAGGGCCAACACAGATAGACAGACAACATTCACACTCAAAAAAGTTGTATTAACATATTTTAACCAAGTTTTATTTTAAAATAACTAGAGATGTCCGATAATGGCTTTTTTGCCGATATCCGATATTCCAATATTGTCCAACTCTTAATTACCGATCCCGATATCAACCGATACGACATATACAGTCGTGGAATTAACACATTATTATACTTAATTTTGTTGTGATGCCCCGCTGGATGCATTAAACAATGTAACGAGGTTTTCCAAAATAAATCAACTCAAGTTATGGAAAAAAATTTCAACATGGCACTGCCATATACATTATTGAAGTCACAAAGTGCCGTCATGTTCTGTTGTGTGTATGTTGTGTTACGGTGCGGATGTTCTCCCAAAATGTGTTTGTCATTGTTGTTTGGTGTGGGTTCACAGTGTGGCGCATATTAGTAACAGTGTTAAAGTTGTTTATACGGCCACCCTCAGTGGGACCTGTATGGCTGTTGATGGAGTATGCCTTGCATTCACTTATGTGTGTCAAAAGCCGTAGGTTTTATGTGACTGGGCTGGCACACAAAGTTAGTGCCTTTAAGGTTTATTGGCGCTCTGTACTTCTCCCTACGTCTGTGTACACAGCCAACCTAAAAAGTCAAAAATTTTACTCTTTAAAACCAATACCTGATGGGTCCTGGTTAGCGCCGTGTATGGCAGCTCCCGCCATTAGTGTAAGCGCTTTGAGTTCCTTAAAAAAAGGTAGAAAAACGCTATACAAGTACAACCCATTTACCATTTATATCGATTTCCGACTACGTAATTAAAATGCTGATAACTTGGATGTGACTTTCAATGCATTTGGAATGCAGCTTAACTTTTCAAACTCGGAAAAGGAACACGCATACTGAATCCTTGAAATCCGTAGTAAGAGGCTGACAATCTCTGCTGTTTTTCTGTAGGTTCTAAATTTTTGGTTGGTTTTACCACATATCCTTTGAAACTATACGTTTTTTTCTCAGCATTGGGGTTGCCTGTGTCGCCTACTCCACTTAATCCAGTCATTTTCATTAGTCTGCTCACTTGCAGTACTTAGACCCGCTTGGAAAGGTGGTCTCGATTACGGTTCATGTGTGTTTTGGGCGCACTTGGAGCAGGTGTGAACGTTATTGTGCCAAGACATGCCAAGCGGGCTGTTAATAATGAGAATGTACTCTGCCTCTTGGCTGACTGCTCAGACTGTGTTGATGACTGGGGAATTCAGACATATTACAAAGCAATCCTACCTACATATGACGCAAACCTCAGCCTCTGGTTTTTGTGAGGAGATTTAATTAAGACTCACATATTACTTCTGTAGACCTAGAAAACCCCGTTTCCGTATGAGTTGGGAAATTGTGTTAGATGTAAATATAAATGGAATACAATGATTTGCAAATCCTTTTCGACCCATATTCAGTTGAACGCACTACAAAGACCAGATATTTGATGTTCAAACTCATTAGTTTTTTTTTTTTCTGCAAATAATAATCAACTTAGAAATTTCATGGCTGCAACACGTGCCAAAGTAGTTGGGAAAGGGCATGTTCACCACTGTGTTACATCACCTTTTTTTTTAACAACTCAATAAACGTTTGGGAACTGAGGAAACTAATTGTTGAAGCTTTGAAAGTGGAATTTTTTCCCATTCTTGTTTTATGTAGAGCTTCAGTCGTTCAACAGTCCAGGGTCTCCGCTGTCGTATTTTTCGCTTCATAATGCGCCACACGCTTTCGATGGGAGACAGGTCTGGACTGCAGGCGGGCCAGGAAAGTACCCGCACTCTTTTTTTACGAAGCCACATTGTTGTAACACGTGCTGAATGTGGCTTGGCATTGTCTTGCTGAAATAAGCAGGGGCGTCCATGAAAAAGACAGCGCTTAGATGGCAGCATATGTTGTTCCAAAACCTGTATGCACCTTTCAGCATTGATGGTGCCTTCACAGATGTGTAAGTTACCCATGCCTTGGGCACTAATGCACCCCAATACCATCACAGATGCTGGCTTTCGAACTTTGCGTCGATAACAGTCTGAATGGTTCGCTTCCCCTTTGGTCCGGATGACACAATATCGAATATTTTAAAAAATACTTTAAAATGTGGACTCGTCAGACCACAGAACACTTTTCCACTTTGCATCAGTTCATCTTAGATGATCTTGGGCCCAGAGAAGCCGGCGGCGTTTCTGGATGTTGTTGATAAATGGCTTTCGCTTTGCATAGTAGAGCTTTAACTTGCACTTACAGATACAGCGACAATCTGTATTTAGTGACAGTGGTTTTCTGAAGTGTTCCTTGGCCCATGTGGTGATATCCTTTAGAGATTGATGTCGGTTTTTGATACAGTGCCGTCAGAGGGATCGAAGGTCAAGGTCATTCAATGTTGGTTTCTGACCATGCCACTTACGTAGAGAGATTTCTCCTGATTCTCGGAACCTTTTGATGATATTATGAACCGCAGATGTTGAAATCCTTACATTTCTTGCAATTGCACTTTGAGAAACATTGTTCTTAAACTGTTTGACTATTTGCTCACGCAGTTGTGGACAAGTTGTGTCTTGTGAAAGACCGAGCATTTTTTGGGAAGCTGTTTTCATACCCAATTATGGCACCCACCTGTTCCCAATTAGCCTGCACACCCGTGGGATGTTCCAAATAAGTGTTCGATGAGCATTGCTCAACTTTATCAGTATTTATTGCCACCTTTCCCAACTTCTTTGTCACGTGTTGCTGGTATCAAATTCTAAAAAAAAAAATTATCAGTTCGAACATCAAATATGTTGTCTCTGTAGCATATTCAACTGAATATGGGTTGAAAATGATTTGCAAATCATTGTATTCTGTTTATATTTACATCTAACACAATTTCCCAACTCATATGGAAATAGGGTTTGTTGATCAAACTAAAAAAGTAGCGTGAACAACAGAATGTACAGGAACCGACAAGACCGCATAAAATGTTGCGTCCGAATAGCGCAATTATACCCTTTATTGTCCAAGATGGCAAATTACAATGGTCGTGATGTGCGTCTTTGAATAATCATAGATGCATCCTCCACGTTTGCTCTGTATGCAGCTGATGATAGTCATTTGGCACTCATGGGGAGACGGCGGTACGAGTGATACGGGAGCAGTACACACTCTCATCTCCATACCTCTCATGCCTGTAGCAGGTGATTACCTTTCTCACTCCCCCCCCCCCCACGTTCAGCCTCTTTCGATGTCAAGTTGTCAGTGGGAACCTCTCAAGGGAGATGTATCGCTCAAGGCGGTACAAGAGACGACGTAAAATACTCACTGTCTCTTTCTTACTTCCCTCGTCTTCTCCTGTTCTCTGCTTGTCACATTTCCTCTTGATGGGAACAATAGGTGCTAGTCTGATAGGAGAGCCGCTCGTAACCCGGGATCACTTATACAATGATACCGCTTTGATGCCGAGTATCTTATTTAAGGATGGAGTACCCTCGGTCCGATCAGACCCAAAATTAAGCCATCGACCGAAGCAGCAGATCAAGAATGCCATTCAACACACAGCACTTTATGAAAACACAATGCCGTATAATGGAACCTTCATTCCATCCGTAGCCTCGAATTGCTTAACCTCTCCATTTATTCTTCAAAAGAAGTACGGTAATTGCTAAGGAACGTCTGAGCCGAACCAGAACAATCATTACATATTAATCAAGAGAAGGTGTCTGCTGCTGCACCAGACTATAAACGTGAATGATTGTTCGGTGGTGGTCCAGGTGGTCCTTTGCATTACTTGGTACTAAGAATGGGCGACATGACCTGAAATAGTCAATGATAATTCTTATTAGAGACTCAGACTTAGACTTCCTTGTATTGTCATTCAAATTTGAACTTTGCAGTACAGATAAGAACGAAATTTCGTTGCATTAGCTCAGTGGTTTTCAACCTTTTTTCAGTGATGTACCCACTGTGAACATTTTTTTAATTCAAGTACCCCCTAATCAGAGCAAAGCATTTTTGGTTGGACAAAAAGAGATTCAGTTTCTGATTTATTAAATTGTACAACAGTGCAAAATACTGCTAATTTGTAGTGGTCTTTCTTGAACTATTTGGAAAAAAATATATAAAAATAACTATGGTAAGACGAGGGCTATGGTGTGGTTTGTTTTCCCGTGGTGCAAAACGATTGGACCGGGAAGGTAATGACATATTTTAATCCAACTCAAAAAGAAAGGAACAAACGAAAAGCGCTCACAGAGGTATAAAAACTTGACCATGAAAACAAAACTTGCACTAAGGCACTAAGGCAGGCAACTTTTTGGAAACCAAGAGCTACTTCTTGGGTACTGATTAATGGAAAAAGGGCTACCAGTTTGATACACACTTAAATAAATTGCCAGAAATAGCCAATTTGCTCAATTTACCTTTAATAAATAAATATATATATATATATATATATATATATATAAAAACGTGTATTTCTGTCTGTCATTCTGTTGTACATTTTTTTTTCCTTTTACAGAAGGGTTTTTTGTAGAGAATAAATGATGAAAAAAAAACACTTAAACGGTTTAAAAGAGGAGAAAAACAGGAAAAAAATGAAAATTTAATTTTGAAACATAGTTTATCTTCAATTTCGACTCTTTAACATTTAAAATTCTACCGAAAAAAACAAGAAAAAAACTTGCTAATTCGAATGTTTTTGATCAAATTAAAAAAATAATTTATTGAACATCATTAGTATTTATCCTGATTAAGATTAGTTTTAGAATTTTGATGACATGTTTTAAATAGGTTCAAATCCAATCTGCACTTTGTTAGAATATATAACAAATTGGACCAAGCTATATTTCTAACAAAGACAACTCATTATTTCTTCTAGATTTTCCAGAACAAAAATTTTAAAAGAAATTCAAAAGACTTTGAAATAAGATTTAAATTTGATTCTAAAGATTTTCTAGATATGCTGGAATAATTTTTTTGAATTTTAATCATAATAAATTTGAAGAAATATTTCACAAATATTCTTCGTCAAAAAAGAACTGAAACTAAAATATAGAATCAAATTAAAATGTATTCATTATTCTTTACAATAAAAAATAAAAAAAATTACTTGAACATTGATTTAAAATCTCAGGAAAGAAGAGGAAAGAATTTAAAAGGTAAATGTGTTTAAAAATCCTCAAATAATTTTTAAGGTTTCATTTTTTCTCTAAAATTGTCTTTCTGAAACAAAGAAGTGAAGTAAAAATATAAATGAATTTATTTAAACAAGTTAAGACCAAGTCTTTTCTTGGATTTTCAAATTCTATTTGAGTTTTGTCTCCCTTAGAATTAAAAATGTCAAGCAGAGCGAGACCAGCTTGCTAGTAAATAATTACAATTTTAAGAATAGATGCAGCTCACTGGTAAGTGCTGCTATTTGAGCTATTTTTCGAACAGGCCAGCGGGCGACTCATCTGGTCCTTACGGGCTACCTGGTGCCCACGGGCACCGTGTTGGTGACCCCTGCATTAAGGCAAAACTATGGTCATAGAACAAAACTTGCAAACTATGGCGTGAATTAAGAAAACTTATTTGGGCCGAGAAAAGAGTATGAAAAAAGCAGCATGGATCATCAGCATGGATTACGAGGGTGGTAGAGGGTGAGTAGTAGGTGGTGAAGGGTGATGTCGCCAGGCTGACTGCCTGGCAACTGCAGGCTTAAATTGTGACATGGTGATTGACAACGGGTGCATGATACCAAGTGAATCAGGTGCATGAGTCGTGGAACAGGTGAACTGATTGGTAGTCATGGAAACAAAAACAAACCAGGGTCCGCAGAAACAGGAACTAATGGAGTCAAAAACAAAACAGAACATAACTAAACAGAACATGATCACAAAGACATGACACATTTAAAACTTGTTGAAAATAAACAAGTGATTCAATTATAAATAAAGATTTCTACACATAGATGGAATTACCAACCTAAAGTGCCCTCTTTGGGGATTGTAATAGAGATCCATCTGGATTAATAAACTTAATTCTAAACATTTTTTTACAAAAAAAAAAAAGACATCTTTAACATCAATATTTATGGAACATGTCCACAAAAAACATGTCAACACTGAATATTGCATTGTTGCATTTCTTTTCACAGTTTATGAACTTACATTCATATTTTGTTGAAGTATTGTTCAATAAATATATTTCTAAATGATTTTTGAATTGTTGCTAATTTTAGAATATTTTTAAAATCTCATGTACCCCTTGGCATACCTTCAAGTACCCCCAGGTGTACGTGTACCCCCATTTGAGAACCACTGCATTATCTCATGGTAGTGCAGGATAAAAGAGCAAAAAGTTGCAGGTATAAATAAATAGATTATTGTACAGATAAATATATTGCACTTTAGGGTTGGACTCCACCAAGGCTGCTCTTTGTCACCGATTCTGTTCATAACTTTTATGGACAAAATTTCTAGGCGCAGTCAAGGCGTTGATGGGATCCGGTTTGGTGGCCGCAGGATTAGGTCTCTGCTTTTTGCTGATGATGTGGTCCTGATGGCTTCATCTGGCCAGGATCTTCAACTCTCACTGGATCGGTTCACAGCCGAGTGTGAAGCGACTGGGAGTAGAATCAGCACTTCCAAGTCCGAGTCGATGGTTCTCAACCTTAAAAGGGTGGAGTGCCATCTCCAAGTTGGGGAGGACACCCTACTCCAAGTGGAGGAGTTCAAGTACCTAGGAGTCTTGTTCACGAGTGAGGGAAGAGTGGATCGTGAGATCGACAGGCGGATCGGTGCGGCGTCTTCAGTAATGCGGACGTTGTACCGATCCGTTGTGGTGAAGAAGGAGCTGAGCCGGAAGGCAAAGCTCTTAATTTACCGGTCGATCTACGTTCCCATCCTCACCTATGGTCATGAGCTTTGAGTTATGACCGAAAGGACAAGATCACGGGTACAAGCGGCCGAAATGAGTTTCCTCCGCCGGGTGGCGGGGCTCTCCCTTAGAGATAGGGTGAGAAGCTCTGTCATTCGGGGGGAGCTCAAAGTAAAGCACCTGGGGATAGGTTGATTGGCAACACTAAATCGGCCCCAGTGTGTGAATGTGAGTGTAAATGTTTTCTGTCTATCTGTGTTGGGCCTGCGATGAGGTGGCGACTTGTCCAGGGTGTACACCGCCTTCCGCCCAATTGTAGCTGAGATAGGCGCCAGCACCCCCCGCTACCCCAAAAGGGAAAAAGCGGTAGGAAATGGATGGATAGAAATTCCTTCCTCTTCTTTCCTGACAATTTAAATCAACGTTCAAGTATTTTTTTAATTTTTTATTGTAAAGAATAATAAATACAGTCTAATTTAATTGTTCATTTTAGCTTCTGTTTTTTCGATGAAAAATATTTGTGAAATATATCTTCAAACTTATTATGATTAAAATTAAAAAAAAAATATTCTGGTAAATCTAAAAAATCTGTAGAATCAAATTTAAATATTATTTCCTCAAAGTCTTTTGAATTTCTTTTAACAATTTTATTCTGGAAAATCTAGAAGAAATAATGATTTGTCTTTGTTAGAAATATAGCTTGGTCCAATTTGTTATACATTCTAACAAAGTGCAGATTGGATTTTAACCTATTTAAAACATGTCATCAAAATTCTAAAATTAATCTTAATCAGGAAAAATTACTAATGATGTTCCATACATTTTTTTTTTTTTTTAAATATTCGAATTAGCTAGTTTTTCTCTTATTTTTTTCGGTTCAATTTTGAATTTTAAAAAGTCGAAATTGAAAATAAACTATGTTTCAAAATTTAATTTTCATTTTTGTTCCTGTTTTCTCTTCTTTTAAACCGTTCAATTAAGTGTTTTTTTTTACATAATTTATTCTTCCGTAAAAGGAAAAAAAAATGTACGATGGAATGACAGACAGAAATACCCATTTCTTTATATATATATATATAGATTTAGTTATTAAAGGTAAATTGAGAAAATTGACTATTTCTGGCAATTTATTTAAGTGTGTATCAAACTGGTAGCCCTTCGCATTAATCAGTACCTAAGAAGTAGCTCTTGGTTTCAAAAACGTTTGTGAACCCCTGATATAGCAGTTAGCATATCATGACCCACAATGCAGTTCTGCCATGACCCGCCCTCGTCGAATTCTTATTGGTTGGCGTGTGTGTGACGATTGCTGACATTTTCTTCGTCGCTCAAACGAATGAGATAAATAATATTATTTGATATTTTACGGTAATGTGTTAATAATTTCACACATAAGTCGCTCCACAGTATAGGTCGCACTCATGGCCAAACTATGAAAAAAACGTCGACTTATTGTCTGAAAAATACGGTACTCACACTGATGAAATATGGCTTTAAAGCAGTGGTCCCCAACCACCGGGCCGCAGCCCCCGTGGCCCGCAGAAGAATGTTTTAATAATTTTTATTAAAAAAAAAAAAGAAAAAATGTATATATACATATTTGTATTTTTATTTTTATATTAAATTGACATAAAAAACAGAATATACACTTACAATTAATGCATCAACCACAAAAAACCTCCCTTTTTCATGACCAAAACGTCCCTTTTTCATGACAAAGAAAAAAAAAAGAGAAAAAAAAAAAGGACATCCCCCCACCCCCCACCCGAGCCGTGGGATAAATTATCAAGCGTTGACCGGTCCGCGGATACAAAAAGGTTGGGGACCACTGCTCTAAAGAACAGACTGAGTGAGGAAACAAAAAATAAGAACCCAACATCGAGTCGAAACAAAAGTAAGTCAAAGCTAACGGTTTTTCCCAATCACAGGTTTAATTTCTGGAGCTGTTCCCACCGACCCCGGCTGCATGTTAACTGTTTTCAAACAGTTCGACCTTCTGTAATCACGTCCCCATGAGCGCAGGGGAAATTAAAGTGTGTGAGGTGATGCATATGCTACATTCTGCAGCACCACTGCACAGCATGAAGCGGCGTAAAGCCGGTGAATTCTTAAATGCAGATGACTCTCAGACGCCGCACACATAATCCATTCCAGGAGCTGGTTTATGGATCGGACTTTTCACTTTCCCGTGCAAAATATGGGTAGTGGAATCAAGGGATGCATTTTTGCTTTTATGAAGTCATACTCCTTCTGTACGGTTGACGTTTTCAGAAAAACAGAGTGTATACGCATTAGAGCTGTAGCAGTATATACTGTACATCATACATTTTACAGTACGGATCAGTCATACCGATTTGTGAGCGACATGAAGTATAAATGCCAATCGTCACATGTTTACGAGGTAAACAAATATAGCCCAGCCTTTGGAGAGCAGGAATCATGTCTAGTCATAGTGCTGTGCAACATGGATAATACATACATCCATCCATCCATCCATTTTCTACCGCTTATTCCCTTTTTTTTGGGGTCGCGGGGGGCGCTGGCGCCTATCTCAGTTACAATCGGGCGGAAGGCGGGGTACACTCTGGACAAGTCGCCACCTCATCGCAGGGCGAACACAGATAGACAGACAACATTCACACTCACATTCACACACTAGGGCCAATTTAGTGTTGCCAATCAACCTATCCCCAGGTGCATGTCTTTGGAAGTGGGAGGAAGCCGGAGTACCCGGAGGGAACCCACGCATTCACGGGGAGAACATGCAAACTCCACACAGAAAGATCCCGAGCCTGGATTTGAACCCAGGACTGCCACCGTGAAGCCCATACATATATATATATATATATATATATATATATATATATATATATATATATATATATATATATATATATATATATATATCCAATCCACTTCATTTATATAGCACATTTAAACAACAATAATGTTTCCAAAGTGCTGCACAGCCATGTTAAAAACAATATCAAAAACAATATTATACTCCACCAATGACTGAATAAAAAAAAATAAAAATAAATATAAAACCAATATAAAAATAAATAAGATTAAAAACAATTTCAATGGGTAAAAGCAGTTAAAACAGTAGAATAAAAATCAAAATGTATTAAAAAAAAAAACACAACAGACGACACGGATCAATCGTCCTGTCCCCTTAGCAGAAAAAACAGCCCCAAAGCATCATGTTTCCACCCCCATGCTTCACAGTAGGTATGGTGTTCTTGGGATGCAACTCGGTATTTTTCTTCCTCCAAACACGACGAGTTGAGTTTATACCAAAAAGTTCTATTTTGGTTTCATCTGACCACATGACATTCTCCCAATCCTCTGCTGTATCATCCATGTATCCATCCATCCATTTTCTACCGCTTATTCCCTTTTGGGGTTGCGGGGGGCGCTGGCGCCTATCTCAGCTACAATCGGGCGGAAGGCGGGGTACACCCTGGACAAGTCGCCACCTCATCGCAGTTACATCCATGTATCCTTTTTGGTAAAAACTCAACTTGTCGTGTTTGGAGAAGGAAGAATACTGAGTTGCATCCCAAGAACACCATACCTACTGTGAAGCATGGGGGTGGAAACATCATGCTTTGGGGCTGTTTTTCTGCTAAGGGGACAGGACGATTGATCCGTGTTAAGGAAAGAATGAATGGGGCCATGTATCGTGAGATTTTGTATAAACGCAACTTGTCGTGTTTGGAGGAAGAAGAATACTGAGTTCCATCCCAAGAACACCATACCTACTGTGAAGCATGGGGGTGGAAACATCATGCTTTGGGGCTGTTTTTCTGCTAAGGGGACATGACGATTGATCCGTGTTAAGGAAAGAATGAATGGGGCCATGTATCGTGAGATTTTGAGGCAAAACCTCCTTCCATCAGTGAGAACTTTGAATGGTTGACCACTTATTTTCCACCATAATTTACAAATAAATTCTTTAAAATTCCTACAATGTGAATTCCTGGATTTTTTTTCCACATTCTGTCTCTCACAGTTGAAGTGTACCTAATATGAAAATTACAGACCTCTGTCATCATTTTAAGTGGGGGAGAACTTGCACAATTGATGGCTGACTAAATACTTTTTTACCCCACTGTATATATATATATATACAGTCGTATTCAAAATTTTACATACACTTGTCTGTCCATCTTGATGTCATGATCTGTGGTCTGGATTATGTTTTTGTTATTTTTTTGGACTCTTTTAGTTACTGTTTGCGCTCCCTTGTTTTTGTCAAGACGTGCACTATGGGGTGTTTGTTTTCCCGAGATACAAAAATAGAAGTGGAAATGGCGTGAAGGTAAGGACATAATTAAATTTCTACTATAAAAAAGGAACAACGGGTGCAAACAAAAGTCGCGCACAAGGCAGAGAAGAAACTGTGATTTGAAAACAATAAACTAGCACTTGGGCAAATGCTATGGACATGAAAACGAAAACACTTACTGTGACAGGAAAATAGACAAAACTCACTTGGCATGGAACTATGGTAGCACGGGTAACATGGGTAGCAGAAGTCCAACGGAGTTAATGTCGCCACACCGACCAAACAGAAAAAGACAGGCTTTAAATAACAGTGACATGATTGGTGACAGGTGTATGAGTCCAAACCTGGAACAGGTGAAACTAATGGTTAACCATGAAAACAAGACAAGGGAGTGATAAAGCAGGAACTAAAAAGGGTCCAAAAACCAAACAGAAAATAAGTTAAACAAAACATGATCCCAGACATGACAGTTTTGTTTGGTTACCAGGCCGACTTATGATTTTCACCTGCCTCTGGTGTTTGGACCGTGCACCTGTTTCTAATCAAGACTATTATTTAAGACTTTTTTTGCCAGTTTGTCGGCCTGGCGACATTGCTTGTTTTAAATGCGATCCCAAAGTTCATGTTGTTCGATTCATGCGCTGTAAACGTAAGTCGTGTTTATTTCATGCCACAGTTTTGTGTTTGTTCCAAGCCGTAGTTTATGCTGTTTGTGTCATGCCACAGTTTTGGGTTTGTTCCACGCCAATATTTGTTGTTAGATTAATAAATATGTTCCTACCTGCCAACCTTGTCCGGAAAAGTCTGTTTGCATCCCGGGAGAACAAACTATTTCTATAACTCTTGTTTTTTTGTGATAAAGTGATTGGAGCACATATTTGTTTGTCACAAAAACATTCATGAAGTTTGGTTCTTTTTATTAATTTATTATGGGTCGACTGACAATGTGACCAAATCGGCTGGTTCTAAAGTATACATACAGCAATTTTAATATTTGCTTACATGTTCCTTGGCAAGTTTCACTACAATAAGGTGCTTTTGGTAGCCATCCACAAGCTTCTGCCAAGCTTCTGGTTGAAATTTTGACCACTCCTCTTGACAAAATTGGTGCAGTTCAGCTAAATGTGTTGGTTTTCTGACATGGACTTGTTTCTTCAGCATTGTCCACATGTTTCCAATGGGGTTCTGGTTGAATTTTTGACCACTCCTCTTGACAAAATTGGTGCAGTTCAGCTAAATGTTTTGGTTTTCTGACATGGACTTGTTTCTTCAGCATTGTCCACATGTTCTCAAAGGCATTCCGGTTGAATTTTTGACCACTCCTTTTGACAAAATTAGTGCAGTTCAGCTAAATTTGTTGGTTTTCTGACATGGACTTGTTTCTTCAGCATTGTCCACATGTTCTCAATGGCATTCTGATTGAATTTTTGACCACTCCTTTTGAGGAGTGGTCAAATTAGTGCAGTTAGTGCAGTTCTTCAGCATTGTCCACATGTTCTCAATGGGGTTTAAGTCAGGACTTTGGGAAGGCAATTTTAAAACCTTAATTCCAGCCTGATTTAGCCATTCCTTGCCACTTTTGATGTGTGTTTGGGGTCATTGTTCGGATGGAACCCCCAACTGCGCCCAAGAACCAACCTCCGGGCTGATGATTTTAGGTTGTCCTGAAGAATTATGATTGTCTCATTGACTCTCTGTAAAGCACCAGTTCCGTTTTCTGACATTGACTTGTTTCTTCACCATTGTCCACATGTTCTCAATGAGGTTTAAGTCAGGACTTTGGGAAGGCCATCCTAAAACCTTCATTCTAGCCTGATTTAGCCATTCCTTTACCACTTTTGATGTGTGTTTGGGGTCATTGTCCTGTTGGAACACCCAACTGTGCCCCAGACCCAACCTCAGGGCTGATGATTTGAGGTTGTACTGAAGAATTTGCAGGTTAGTCTCATTTTTCATTGTCTCATTTACTCTCTGTAGAGCACTAGTTATATTGGCAGCAAAACTGCAATACACAGTTAGATAGATAGATAGATAGATAGATAGATAGATAGATAGATAGATAGATAGATAGATAGATAGATAGATAGATAGATAGATAGATAGATAGATAGATAGATAGATAGATAGATAGATAGATAGATAGATTGATAGATTGATAGATAAAAAGTACTTTATTGATTCCTTCAGGAAAATTTGTTAATTAATTAGTTAAACAACTACAGTAACAAAAAGTACGAACTTATACAAATGCAAACATAAAACAGCCTTGTCCAATACCATTGTAGGATCGGGGTCTATTACAGGGGTCAGCAACCCGCGGCTCTAGAGCCGCATGCGGCTCTTTAGCGGCGCCCTAGTGGCTCTCTGGAGCTTTTTCAAAAATGTATGAAAAATGGAAAAAGACGAGAGAAAAAAAATATAAAAAATATATTTTTTGTATTAATATAGTTTCTGTAGGAGGACAAACATCCTTAATTGTTATAAAGCACACTGTTTGTATTAAACATGCTTCACTGATTCGGGTATTTGGCGAGCGCCGTTTTGTCCTACTAATTTTGGCGTTCCTTGAACTCACCGTGGTTTGTTTACGTGGATAACTTTTTCCGACTTTCTAAGACGTGTTTTATGCCACTTCTTTTTCCGTCTCATTTTGTCCACCAAACTTTTAACGTTGTGCGTGAATGCACAAAGGTGAGTTTTGTTGATGTTATTGACATGTGTGGAGTGATTATCAGACATATTTGGTCACTGCATGACTGCAAGCTAATCGATGCTAACATGCTATTTAGGCTAGCTATATGTACATATTGCATCCTTATGCCTCATTTGTAGCTATATTTGAGCTCATTTGGTTTCCTTTAAGTCCTCTTAATTCAATTTATACTTCATGACACACTATCTGTATGTAATATGGCTTTTATTTTTTTGCGGCTCCAGCCATATTTGTTTTTGTATTTTTGGTCCAATATGGCTCTTTCAACATTTTAGGTTGCCGACCCCTGGTCTATTACATATGTCTTCAAATTCTGAGTTATTTGATCTCTGAACTGTTCTAAGGGTCTCTTGTTAGCACCCCCACCGTTTGTCCAAGTCTGGATTCAGTCTAGTCCTTACAAGCCTTGCTTGTTTTGCATCTTGAAACTTTTAGTCTTATCGCAGCAGTAACAGTTCATGTATTCCACCATGTCTCCTGTTCTTAGATCTCTATCAAGCGACAACTGTGTCTTGCCTCACCTTAAAGGGGAACATTATCACCAGACCTATGTAAGTGTCAATATATACCTTGATGTTGCAGAAAAAAGACCATATATTTTTTAACCGATTTCCGAACTCTAAATTGGTGAATTTTGGCGAATTAACGCCTTTCTGTTTATCACTCTCTTTGCGACATTGGTCGTCAACACCATGTTTCCCTACCACATTGAGTCAAATCAGCTCTGTTATTTTCCGTTTTTTCGACTATTTTCCGTACCTTGAAGACATCATGCCTCGTCGGTGTGTTGTCGGAGGGTGTAACAACACGATCAGGGACGGATTCAAGTTGATTTACGTAAAATGTGCATCGATTAACACGGCATGCTAATCGATGCTAACATGCTATTTAGGCTAGCTGTGTGCATTCGTAGCTATATTTACATAGTGCCAAAAAAACACTTACCAATTGACGGATTTAAGTTGTTCCAGTGTCAAGAGATGCGAAAGTCCCTCGTTTGGTTTTTTACCGGCGATGTTACGACGGAGATGGCACAGAGATGACAAGAATGTCTGGATATCCTGCGGCACTCAAAGCAGATGCATTCTTAACGATAAAGTCAACGAAATCACAAAGGTGAGTTTTGTTGTTATTGACTTAATGATCCAGTGTCAATGCGAAAGTCCTGATCGGTTGGTCTGCACATTTTTACCGGCGATGCTAACGCAGAATAGCGTTAGCATGGCCGAATAGCGTCAATAGCTTCAGTTTCTTCTTCAATTTCGGTTTTGCTATCTGCCTCCATACTCCAACCATCCGTTTCAATACATGCTTAATCTGTTAAATCGCTTGAGCCGCTGAAATCCGAGTCTGAATCCGACCTAATGTCGCTATATCTTGCTGTGCTATTCGCCATTGTTTGTATTGGAATCGTTATGTGACGTCACAGGGAAATAGACAGTGGCATCGCAAATAGCAAAAATCAAGCACTTTAAAGCTTTTTTGAGGGATATTCCGGGAGATGTAAAATTTTGAAAAAAAACTTTGAAAAATAAAATAAGCCACCAGGAACTGAAATTTATTGGTTTTAACCCTTCTGAAATTGTGATAATGTTGTAAAATATATAATATATATACTATAGACAGCGATTTTAAACTAGACAAACAAGTCAATGGCGTTTTAAAATCGTGTTTTTATCACCTTCGTCTTTTAGTAAAGGTTAAACCGTTTTTATCTTTTAACCTTTTTGAACAACTCGTGCATGCTTTTATTTCAAGTGGCCTGGACTACGGCAATGCACTTTATGCTGGCATTAGCCAAAAAGCTCTCTCCCGGTTGCAGTTAGTCCAGAACGCGGCAGCACGACTTTTAACAGGGGCCAGGAAACGCCAGCATATAACCACAATTCTTCAGAGTTTGCACTGGCTCCCTGTTCATTTTAGAATTGATTTTAAAACATTGCTGTTTGTTTTTAAATCTTTACATGGACTGGCACCTCAATATATCTCGGACCTTATCCAAATTTACATTCCTGCGCGCGCTCTGAGGTCCGAGAGCCAGTTCCAGCTCGTGGTGCCCAAGACCAGACACAGTGGAGTGTTTTAAGTCTCGTCTTAAGACCCACTTTTATTCTTTGGCTTTTAACACTACGTGAGTTGTGTGGTCCTCTGTTCTCTGTTGTCCTCTGTGTTTTTTATACACTTTGATTTCTATTTTACTGTTTTAATTGATTTTACCCTTTAAAATAGTTTTTAATCATATTTGTTTTTATATTGTTTTTATTGGTTTTATATTTATTTATTTTTTGTTTTTATTCAGTCATTGGTGGAGCATAATATATATATATATATATATATATATATATATATATATATATATATATATATATATATATATATACACTTTTTTTTTATTTTATTTTATTTATTTATTTATTTATTTTTTACAATTGTTTTTAACATGGCTGTGCAGCACTTTGGAAACCTTATTGTTGTTTAAATGTGCTATATAAATAAAGTGGATTGGATTGGATTGGATAAAATTTCTCTCTCCCGCATGCAATCCAATTTCTCTGAAGCCACAGTCCTCTTGCCCTACTGTATAGGGACGATTGTTCAAAAAAACTTGTTTTTATGCTTTTAATGCCGTGAGTTCATGCATCAGAACTTTATTTCCATTTTAAAACCAATCCCAGCCAAGCACACAGCTCTAATAGTTGTCTTCCAGTCCGTGTTGCCAAGACATACATCCATGCAGAGTGTGCAGTAATGTGCAGGCTTGGAGAGCCTACTGATATAGTCAGATATTCATTTTACAATAAAACACATTCTCACGCTTAGGCCATTGGAGACCATCCTGCCGGATCGGTATTACATCCCCGTGCCTTTGTGATCAGCGCCCGGGGTGTGCGGACGGATGATTGCCTTTGCCGGAGATGCCTATCAGATGTCACGTGGGGGTGCCATTAGACACTATAGCGACGGTGCAAAGACGGTGCCCGCTGCGCTCTCGTCAATTAGCATCCGGCCTGTAGAAACCGACAGAAAGCACGAAAAAGTGACTTTACTGTCATGTTACTTCGACCAGGCAAATATTACATCACCTCCCCCGCGTAATGGACGGCCATCGCCTCGGCAAATCATGTTCAGTCAAAGACGGCAAAGAAATTTCCACCCCCAGTCAGGGCAATTCCGCACAATCAAGTGAGACTACATCTGAAGGAAATGTTAAGAGTTGAAACATTTTCATATTCTTTCACCATATTCATACATGGGAAGGGTTTTTTTTCTTCCTTCTTGCCATGAATTCAGGTGGTCAGGGGTAGGAAAACTATGGCTCGCGAGCCAGATGGGGCTCTTTTGATGACTGCATCTGGCTCTCGGATAAATCTGACATTGCTTAAAGGCCTACTGAAATGAGATTTTCTTATTCAAACGGGGATAGCAGGTCCATTCTATGTGTCATACTTGATCGTTTCGCGATATTGCCATATTTTTGCTGAAAGGATTTAGTAGAGAACATCGACAATAAAGTTTGCAACTTTTGGTCGCTAACAGAAAAGTCCTGCCTTTACCGGAAGTCGCAGACGAAGACGTCACCCGTCCAGGGCTCCTCATATCCTCACATTATTTTTAATGGGAGCCTCCAACAAAAAGAGCTATTCGGACTGAGAAAACGATAATTTCCCCATTAATTTGAGCGAAGATGAAAGATTTGTGATTGAGGACATTGATAGCGACGGACTAGAAAAAAATAAAAAATAAATATCAAATGAAAAAAACTGAAAACGTGATTGCATTGGGACGGTTTCAGATGTTTTTAGACACATTTACTATCAATCAATCAATCAATGTTTATAGCCCTAAATCACTAGTGTCTCAAAGGGCTGCACAAACCACTGCACAAACCACTACCACATCCTCGGTAGGCCCACATAAGGGCAAAGAAAACTCACACCCAGTGGGACGTCGGTGACAATGATGACTATGAGAACATTGGAGAGGACGAAAGCAATGGATGTAGAGCGGGTCTAACATGATTCTGTGAAAGTTCAATCCATAGAGGATCCAACACAGCAGCGAGAGTCCCGTCCACAGCGGAGCCAGCAGGAAACCATCCCGAGCGGAGGCGGATCAGCAGTCCAGAGATGTCCCAAGCCGATACACAGGCAAGCGGTCCATCCTGGGTCCCGACTCTGGACGAGCGGTCCATCCTGGGTCCCAACTCTGGACGAGCGGTCCATCCTGGTTTCCCGACTCTGGACAGCCAGTACATCATCCAGGGCCATCGGACCGGACCCCCTTCACAAGGGAGAGTGGGACATAGGGGAAAAAGAAAAGAAACGGCAGATCAACTGGTCTAAAAAGGGAGTCTATTTAAAGGCTAGAGTATACAAATGAGTTTTAAGGTGAGACTTAAATGCTTCTACTGAGGTAGCATCTCGAACTGTTACCGGGAGGGCATTCCAGAGTACTGGAGCCCGAAATGAAAACGCTCTATAGCCCGCAGACTTTTTTTGGGCTTTGGGAATCACTAATAAGCCGGATAATTAGGTAATTAGATAATTAGATAACTAGGATAATTCTGGGAAATCCCTTATCTTTCTATTGTGTTGCTAGTGTTTTGGTGAGTTTAACAGTACCTGATAGTCGGAAGGGTTTGTCCACGGATGTTTTGAGGCCAGTGTCTGATGGAAGTCGACAGCAGCTGCATGGATGGCAACAGCTCAGCTGATCTCCGGTAAGAGGCGACGTTTAACCACAATTTTCTCACCGAAAACTACTGGTTGACATTTGGTCGGGATCCATGTTCGCTTGACCGCTCTGATACATAGTAAAGCTTCACTTCCGGGAATTTTAAACAAGGAATCACCGTGTGTTTGTGTGGCTAAAGGCTAAAAGCTTCCCAACTCCATCTTTCTACTTTGACTTCTCCATTATTAATTGAATAAATTGCAAAAGATTCAGCAACACAGATGTCCAAAATACTGTGTAATTATGCGGTTAAAGCGGACAACTTTTAGCTGTGTGTGTGCGCAGCGCTAATATTTCCCAACAGTCCATGACGTCACGCGTACACGTTATCATTCCGCGAAATTTAAAATTGCAATTTGGTAAACTAAAAAGGCCGTATTGGCATGTGTTTCAATGTTAATATTCTATCATTGATATATAAACAGACTGCGTGGTCGGTAGTAGTGGGTTTCAGTAGGCCTTTAAAACGATAAGTAATAAATAACTCCGCTCATAATCACAGTGTGAAAAATAACGTTCAAAATATAAAACATTCTCATGTTTTCCTATGTTCAAAAAGTTGCGTTAATGGTAAGAAGTTATTTATTTATTATTGGTTAGTGTGGGGCTTGCCCTCTTGGGGGTTCTTCAGACCACCAAGCACCGACATGAGAGCCTGTTTCAGGGTTACAATATTGTTTTACTTTTCAATAAGTCTCTCAGTTTCTCTTTCGTTCTCGCTCGCACTCTGGCTCCAGCTCCAACCCTGTTTCTCCTCTTGGCTGCTGCTTATAACAGAGCGACAGGTGATTAGATAAAAAGGCCCAGGTGGGCCATCTACGCACCTGTCGCTGATTTCGAGGCCGGTCCTGGTAACACACCGCTCCGCTGCAGGCCCGCAGGCCACGCCCGCTCCACAGTTAGCTTCAGAATAACAATGAGAGACCTACTATACTCTAGAAATGTTGGTCTTACTTAAAAATGCATGCGTTTAGTTGTGTTCGGTGTTAAAAAAATATTATTTGGCTCTTACGGAAATACATTTTTAAATATTTGGATTCTTGGCTCTCTCGGCCAAAAAGGTTCCCGACCCCTGGTATGGGTAATAGTTTGACAATGATGCTGGTACTTAATTTTTGTGACTTTTGTAAATGTCCATTTGGTAAAAAATATATGAATTTGTTTTACTGTCAATATTGAATGTTTTCTTAAACATGTAACAGTGAGCTGTCCCTTCTGAGTCTCCAGTCTGAGGACCCGGGGTGGACCGCTCGCCTGTGCATCGGTTTGGGACATGTCTGCGCTACTGACCCGTCCCCCCTCGGGTTGGTCTCCTGCTGGCCCTACTATGAACTGGACTTTCACAATATTATGCTAGACCCACTCGACGTCCATTCCATCCGGTCTCCTTTAGAGGGTGGGGAGGGGTCACCCACATCTGCGGTCCTCTCCAAGGTTTCTCATAGTCATTCACATTAACATCCCAGAGGGTTGTGAGTTTTTCCTTGCCCTTATGTGGGATCTGAACCGAGGATGTCGCTGTGGCTTGTGCAGCCCTTTGAGACCCTTGTAATTTAGG
>NC_084632.1:12683585-12798585 GCF_033978795.1 Nerophis ophidion | reverse complement strand
GCAGTGCTGACACTAGGAATTTACAAAATGGGGTCCCCGAGACCCCATCAAGTCATAAAAATGGGGTCCCACAATATATTTTTGGGTTCCCACTTTTTTGTCAGCTTTTTGAAAAAAAAATTATATAAACGTGTGCATTGTCCTGTTATATCTCACATATTATATTGTTTTTTGGAAAAAGGTTGTCATGAAAGTTACTACATTCATTAAAAAAAAATAGTAAAAAAAGAAAACAAATTTGTATGTATATGTAAATGTATTCAGTTATAACCATTCATTCACTTTCTTCTTTCCATCATGGATCTAAACTTTACCGCTGCTGGTATTTTTTTCTATATTTGTATTTATTAAGTTGTAGGTGTATTTATTTCAGTATAAATGTGTAAAAAAAAAAAACATGTATATTTAACGCTTAAATCTCTGGAGTCTACATCAACTTCTGATCAATCCCTCATTTCAAAATCTTTTAGTTTTTTTATGTTGTTTTTTGTTGTTTTTTCCGCCCTTTTAGGTCAAAACAAAACTACCATATTTCCTTGAGTTGCCGCAAGGGCGCTAATTAATTTAAAATCTCTTCTCACTCCTGCGCTTACCAAAGGCATGCGGTAAAAGTAAGCATGTGCTAATCATTTTAAAACCTCTTCTCACCACGGCACTTACCAAAGGTATGCAGTAAACATTTGAGTGTGATGTAAGCTTGGACCTTAAATCCTACTGAATAGCTCTAAATCTTCTTCCCTTCATGTGATTTCAAATTACCAGTATTGAAATCACCTAATCCATTTTCAAAATGATGAAAGGGGAAGTGTCACTCCTGACGTCACATGTTTGACCAGGCGGTAATTCAAGGCAGGCGCATACTATATGCCCTGCAGCAATTCAAGGAAATACGGTGTGTTTTTAATGGCAAACACAGAAAATGTGCAAAATCTTCCACCAAAAACATTTTTCAAAGTGGAATATTTGATGTGAATTAATCATAACCTTTAGTAGGTCAATAATTTATAAAAAAAAAAAAAAAAAAGATTTTGATGCAATATTATGTTTTGAGCAATGACAGCTTTGTTTTATTAGTCAACATTGCAACTTTTTCTAAATTATATTTCACCTTTAAGCTTTTTTATTTCACTTTTTTTATGTTTTTGTTTATTTTAACAGTATTTTTAGAATGTGAACTCCTTCGCTCTCTCGGTCTCTGCTCCTCCCTTAGGAATGCTGCTATGTGTGGGCACCTTCAAAATTTTTTTTTTTAACCCTTTCTTTGCCCTAAACGTACATTGAAAATACACGCAACCCTAACTCAAAATGCCGGATATTTGAGGCATTTAAGAAACTCCGCCCAGACAGCCCGGACAGTCCCGCAAAAGAGGACATATTTGGTGAAAAGAGGACGTATGGTCAGTCTACTATACATTCAATGATAGTTAACGTTATCTAGCCAAATTTATATCATCACACAAAGCAAACGTGCATGCATGTGTTCAATTATATAGTCAAAGTGTATGACGTCCTAAAATTAGTGTTGTTCACGGACGACACCAACATCCTCTGTTCTGGAAAATATTTATTTCAATTAGTAAACACAGTGAAATGTCAAAAAATCATTTGTGGTTTAACAAAAGCCGTCCCAGAGAATCAGCGAGCCGTAGCTTGCAGTTATGTTGTTGCTAGTATAGGCTGGACATTAGGCTGACCATATCGTGAAATCCCCAAAAGAGGACACATACAGTATATGCGTGCCAAGGGCCGGGACGAGGTGAAATTTTGCCAATGATACTCAAACTTGCTTTATAAATAATATATTTATTTAAATAAAGCATTTTTTCTCCTCAGTTGACGGCAGTGTTGGCGCTAGGAATTTCCAAAATGGGGTCCCAGGGACCCCGTCTAGTCATAAAAATGGGGTCTCACTCTCTGGTAAGCGTTTGGAAAAACCCACATCTGCGGTCTCCTACAAGGTTTCTCATGGTCATCCCACTGGGTCGTGAGTTTTTCCTTGCCCTTATGTGGGCTCTGAACCAAGGATGTCGTTGTGACTTCTGCAGCCCTTTGAGACATTTTTGATTTAGGGTTATATAAATAAACATTGATTGATTGATTGATAAACTGACAAAAGAAATGCAGACGAATTATGAAGTGAAGTGAATTATATTTATATAGCGCTTTTCTCAAGTGACTCAAAGCGCTTTACATAGTGACACCCAATATCTAAGTTACATTTAAACCAGTGTGGGTGGCACTGGGAGCAGGTGGGTAAAGTGTCTTGCCCAAGGAAACAACGGCAGTAACTAGGATGGCACAAGCGGGAATCGAACCTGCAACACTCAAGTTGCTGGCACGGCCACTCTACCAACCGAGCTATGCCGCCTCACCTTATGGAGCATAGTACAATTGTTCTGGGCTACAATACCAACTGACCGGTGCTAGAAGTTGGTCGACTCCATGCAACACAGATGTGAAGCAATTATCACAACCCGTGGTTATGTAACTAACTATTTGTTCATGATTCTTAGGAAAGTTGAGTCTTCAAGCATCTCTTAGTTTATACAGTACATTTTGGGGTTTGAAAAGAAAGATGTCAATACTGTTTTAAAACAATACATATTAGAGCTGCGCGGATAGGCAATTATATCATCCGCAACCGCGGAACCAAAGTTGTCATCCACCCGCCGTCCACCCGAACCAACATTTTTTCAGAAACGCATCCGCCCGCCCGCTGAAATATATCAGAGGTCGGCCACCTTCACCACTCACAGAGCTTTTTAAACCCGTTTAACAGAGTAACGAAAACAATTGGAGCCGCTAAAGTTCTCGCGTTTATTTAATTGGCGTTCATCCTGATGACACGAATATGGGCGTGCTGTGAAGCCATTGCCTTTGACACCTTCAACAACATCTACACACCGATTGTTAGTCTGGCTTCATGTTGTGTGCAGCTTCCGCAATCACACGTACAAGATTGAAAGGCATACTGGGTGACACAGAGTACACTGATGGTTGTGATATAAACAACTTTAACACTTACTAATATGCAAAACGCTGTGAAGCCACACCAAACAAGATTGACAAAAACATTTCGAGAGAACATCCTCACAGTAACACAACATAAACGCAACACAACAAATACCCAGAATCCTTTGTATCCGTGACTTTTATCGACTTGTCCGAATGCATCTGAGATAGGCTCCGGTGACCCCCTAACAACCCCGAAAGGGGACAAAAGGTAGAAAATGGATGGATGGATGGATATTTCCATTGATTGTTATGGGAACGGGTGCTTCACTATACAACCGTTTTAATTGAGGTTCCACGGTAAGGCGTGTAATATATTTGCTATATTCATTATCAATCAATCAATCAATCAATGTTTATTTATGTAGCCCCAAATCACAAATGTCTCAAAGGACTGCACAAATCATTACGACTACAACATCCTCGGAAGAGCCCACAAAAGGGCAAGGAAAACTCACACCCAGTGGGCAGGGAGAATTCACATCCAGTGGGACGCCAGTGACAATGCTGACTATGAGAAACCTTGGAGAGGACCTCAGATGTGGGGACCCCCCCCCCCTCTAGGGGACCGAAAGCAATGGATGTCGAGCGGGTCTAACATGATACTGTGAAAGTTCAATCCATAGTGGCTCCAACACAGCCGCGAGAGTTCAGTTCAAGCGGATCCAAGACAGCAGCGAGAGTCCCGTCCACAGGAAACCATCTCAAGCGGAGGCGGATCAGCAGCGTAAAGATGTCCCCAACCGATTACTTTCTCGTTGCAAGTTTACATAACATACTTTCCGCATGATCATCCGACAGCTTTGTCTTGAAGAGCAAGAACGATTGTGACAATAGCCAAGCAGAATATCGCCCTGCAGAAATTCTGGATGACAGCGACGTTCTCGTCAGTCGGCCAAACCAAACAGGAGTCTCGAGCCTGGACCGGACAGATAGCTCCGGCAGTGCTCCAGCCTATAACCTCCCTCCATTATTCCTCCCTTTCCTCCCTGCATGTCTCATGTATCACCCCCGGAGCTGGAACCGGAGGGCCTGGGGAGGCTCCCACAGCTCCAGATAATACCAGACAACGACAAAAACCCTTGCCTCTCTTCGTGTCAACGGGGTCAAAGCCATATTTGGCTCAATCCGTGTACGAGATTTGCTTTCCGAATGAACCAGCCGGCAACGGGGCTATGGTGTCTGAAGCTAAACAAGGATCAATTAATCAAGATGAAAGGGGAAACCAGCGTGATGCAGATTGGTGTTTTAGACTCGGAGCACAGAAACAAACTGGCTACCGCCCTAGAGAAATGTGCTTATGCATTATGCAGCACCGGGGAAGAGTCTGTTTTCTCTCGCAGGATAATGAAGTGGCAAGGCAGAGCAACTCCGAAGCCACACCGCAATGTTTAAACAGGTATTTCATCTCACTTGTACTCATATTGCTTGTCAGTCCCGCAGTTAACACAAAGCATGTTCAAAATTCTTGCTTGTAATCTGCGGCGCGAATCGCGGTCTTCGTCTAGTGCAGGGATCGGGGAACCTTTTTGGCTGAGAGAGCTAAAAAGCCAAATATTTTAAAATGTATTTTTTTTAACACTGAACACAACTAAACGCGTGCATTTTTAAGTAAGACCAACATTTCTAGAGTATAATAGGTCTCTTATTCTTTGTAATAACATTGCTATTCTGAAGCTAACTGTGGAGGGGGCGTGGTTCGCGGGCCTGCAGCGAACTAGGGTGTGCCAGGACCGGCCTCGAAATCAGCGAGAGCTGCGTAGATGGCCCACCTGAGCCTTGTTATCTAATCACCTGTCGCTCTGTTATAAGCAGCAGCCAGGAGGAGAGACGGGGTTGGGGCTGGAGCCAGAGCGCGAGCGAGAACGAAAGAGAAAAATACAATTGCTGGAAAGCAACTGAGAGACTTATTGAAAAATAAAACAATAGTGTAACCCTGAAACAGGCTCTCATGTTGGTGCTGGGTGGTCTGAAGAACCCCCAGGAGGACAAGCCACACACTAACCTTTAATAAATAAATAACTTCTTAACGCAACTTCTTGAACAGGTGCGGTAGTAAACGGATGGGTGGATTAAAAATGCATGAGAATGTTTTATGTTTTGAACATTATTTTTAACACTTATTACAAGTGGAATTATTCATTACTTATTATGTTAAGCAATGTCAGCTCAGATTTATCCGAGAGCCAGATGCAGTCATCAAAAGAGCCACATCTGGCTCTAGAGCCATAGGTTCCCTACCCCTGGTCTAGTGCAAGTCTTTGTCGGAGCAAAGTCGGTCTCTTTGCAACTCTGCTTTCTGTCCATCGGACAATCTTCGCTTTGTCACGGAATTTTACACAGCTGGTCATGTGTGGGCGCAGGTGAGTCAGAGAGATAGCGTGGGTCGGCGTAGGGGGGAACATGGGCGGCCCGCTTGTCTCTGAAGTTGATAAAGATAGGGGTCTTGCACAAGACCCGTGTCACTTCTGAAATACGGGCTTGTTCTCAGAAGTTTCTCCTAACGCTCTTACAGCTGGGTTCGGAAAACCGAAAGGTTTGATAGGATCCACTGTCAAGGCTGGCTGGAGTTCCTCTGCAAGTCTGCTGTGTGCATAAGAGCCATAGCCGGTCCTCGTCTCCAGCTCGAGCTGATAATATCTACTGGCAACGGGATTATGTCTGCCCTTTAAAGGGGAACTGCACCTTTTTTGGAATTTTGCCTACCATTCCCGAGCCATACAAGAGACAAGAACTCACAGCTTTTTATTTATTTTTTTAGGATTCTAATGATAAAGAAAACATAAAACAGTTTAATAATTTAATACATGCATACTGTATATACAAACCCCGTTTCCATATGAGTTGGGAAATTGTGTTAGATGTAAATAAAAACGGAATACAATGATTTGCGAATCCTTTTCAACCCATATTCAAATGAATGCACTACAAAGACAAAATATTTGATGTTCAAATTCATTAACTTTATTTTTTTTTTTGCAAATAATAATTAACTTCGAATTTCATGACTGCAACACGTGCCAAAGTAGTTGGGAAAGGGCATGTTCACCACTGTGTTACATCACCTTTTCTTTTAACAACACTCAATACACGTTTGGGAACTGAGGAAACTAATTGTTGAAGCTTTGAAAGTGGAATTCTTTCCCATTCTTGTTTTATGTAGAGCTTCAGTCATTCAACAGTCCGGAGTCTCCGCTGTCGTATTTTACGCTTCCCAATGCGCCACACAGTTTCGATGGGAGACAGGTCTGGACTGCAGGCGGGCCAGGAAAGTACCCGCACTCTTTTTTTACGAAGCCACGCTGTTGTAACACATGCTGAATAAGGCTTGGCATCGTCTTGCTGAAATAAGCAGGGGCGTCCATGAAAAAGACACCGCTTAGATGGCAGCATATGTTGTTCCAAAACCTGTATGTACCTTTCAGCATTATTGGTGCCTTCACAGATGCTGGCTTTTGAACTTTGCGTCGATAACAGTCTGGATGACACAATGTCGAAAATTGCCAAAAACAATTACATATATATATATATATATCCATACACATATATAGATCTCTCTCTCTCTCTCTCTCTCTCTCTCTCTCTCTCTCTCTCTCTCTCTCTCTCTCTCTCTCTCTCTCTCTCTCTCTCTCTCTCTCTCTCTCTCTCTCTCTCTCTCTCTCTCTCTCTCTCTCTCTCTCTCTCTCTCTATATATATATATATATATATAGGGACGGCGTGGCGCAGTGGGAGAGTGGCCGTGCGCAACCCGAGGGTCCCTGGTTCAAATCCCACCTAGTACCAACCTCGTCACGTCCGTTGTGTCCTGAGCAAGACACTTCACCCTTGCTCCTGATGGGTGCTGGTTGGCGCCTTGCATGGCAGCTCCCTCCGTCAGTGTGTGAATGTGTGTGTGAATGGGTAAATGTGGAAGTAATGTCAAAGCGCTTTGAGTACCTTGAAGGTAGAAAAGCGCTATACAAGTACAACCCATTTATTTATTTATATATATTTATATACATGTATATACCTTTATATATACATATATATGTATATTGACACACATATATATACACACACATATAAATAAACAATAGCCAAAATAAAATAAAAAAAAAAGTGCAGTTGCAGTTTTTATTCTAGTAATGAACAAAATAACTAACTATTATTTCTTTAAATATATGGATAACGTTTTTTTGGCACAGTCATTAGACCAGTTATCATATTTTTTCCACCAAGTATCGCTCTAGAAAACACTTGGCTCTCCCAGTAGCACAATAATAACCAATGTTCAAATACAGTAGTGTAGTAGGCCTAAGTATTATTAAAACAAACTTGGCAGAGTTTTTTTAAGAAGCATATTTAATAAGTTTGGCCACTGTAATATAACACACAGTTTGAACAGTAATATAGGAAAATAGGAATATAGGAAAATAAAACACTGTACTTTTATCAGGTTATTCTGTGGCATACCTCTAGATGGAACTCGATGAACATGGGTTTTATCTGAGTAAAAGTAATTGTATTCCAACATTACAGAATATATCCCTAATTAATGTGTCATATCCACCCCGCTGACTAGAGATACTTTAGATCGGTGTTTTTCAACCACTGTGCCGCTGCACACCAGTGTGCCGTGAGATACAGTCTGGCGTGCTGTGGGAGATTATTTAATTTCACCTATTTGGGTTAAAAATATTTTTTGCAAACCAGTAATTTTCGTCTGCAAATTATGTGTTGTTGTTGAGTGTCGGTGCTGTCTAGAGCTCTGCAGAGTAACCGTGTAATACCCTTCCATATCAATAGGTTGCAGCAGGTAGATAAAGTCAGAAACAGCGGGAGGCAGCGTGCAGGTAAAAAGGCATTTAATGCCTAAACCAAAAATAAAGAAAAGGTGAGTTCCCCTAAGAAAACGCATTGAAGCTTAGGTAAGGCTACGCAGAACGAAAAACTAAAACTAAACTGGCTACAAAGTCAACAAAAACAGAATGCTGGACGACAGCAAAAACTTACTGTGGAGCATACGCGGCGTCCCACAGTAAGTACATCCGAACATGACATGACAATCAACAACGTCCCCACCAAGAAGGATAAAAACAACTGAAAGATTCTTGATTGCCAAAACAAAGTGGGTGCGGAAAGTATCGCCCAAAAGAAGACATAAAACTGCTACAGGAAAATACCCAAAAAAGAGAAAAAGCCACCAAAATAGGAGTGCAAGACAAGAACTAAAAAACTACACAGAGGAAAACCCCCAAAATGTCTAAATGAGTCACGGCGTGATGTGACAGGTTGTGACAGTACTCAAAGTCAAGATTTATATTGATGGTTATGGTTTAAAGTCATATCCAACAATTGCGACAACTTTTTACTGTTTCCTTTTTTTTAATGATTTCAACTGGTGGTGTGAGTCCGGATTTTTTCCAAAGCAAAAAATGTGCCTTGGCTCAAAAAAGTTTGAAAAACACTGATTTAGATAACATGGCTGATGGAAGCTTCACTGACGAAGATTAAGACTGACACTACAACCTTGATTCGGTCAATAGGCTCCACAGGACAGGAAAATGCAAAAAATGTTACCGTATTTTTTGGTCCTTCTCCTTAGTCCAATGGGTGTGAGACCCGGCCAAACCCCCCCAAAAAAAATGTATAAATATATATATATATATAATATATATACATATATATATATATATATATATATATATATATATATATATATATATATACATATATATATATATATATATATATATATATTTTTTTTTTTTTTTTTTTTTTTTTTTTTTGGTCTTCTCCTTAGTCCAATGGGTGTGAGACCCGGCCAAACCCCCCCCAAAAAAAAAAAAAAAAAATGTATAAATATATATATATATATATATATATATATACATATATATATATATGGGCTTCACGGTGGCAGAGGGGTTAGTGTGTCTGCCTCACAATACGAAGGTCTTGCAGTCCTGGGTTCAAATCCAGGCTAGGGATCTTTCTGTGTGGAGTTTGCATGTTCTCCCCGTGAATGCGTGGGTTCCCTCCGGGTACTCCGGCTTCCTCCCACTTCCAAAGACATACACCTGGGGATAGGTTGATTGGCAACACTAAATTGGCCCTAGTGTGTGAATGTGAGTGTGAGTGTTGTCTGTCTATCTGTGTTGGCCCTGCGATGAGGTGGCGACTTGTCCAGGGTGTACCCCGCCTTCCGCCCGATTGTAGCTGAGATAGGCGCCAGCGCCCCCCGCGACCCCGAAAAGGAATAAGCGGTAGAAAATGGATGGATGGATGGATATATATATATGTATATATATATATATATATATATATATATATATATATATATATTTTATTATTATTTTTTTTGTTCAAAATAAATATATATATATATATATATATATATATATATATATATATATATATATATATATTTTTTTTTTTTTAAATATTTTTATTTATTTATTTATTTATTATTATTTTTTTTAATTTTATTTAAAAACATTTTTTTTTATAGTTTAGTCAAGTCTCACCCCCGGCCAAAGTACAAAAAAACCCGCGACTTATAGTCCGAAAAATACGGTATATACAGTATATTGTGCATGTAAAAAAAATACAATTTGTTCTGTTAAAATATTTAACAAATTCAATCCATTTAATGACACTATTGTTGAGTTGAGGTTTCTTTTGGCGGGAGCAAAGAATTTATTTGTTGACATTTTCTGACTTATGTCCTGCTTCATTGTTGTCGTACTCAAAAAAAAAACATCTTTCTTCATACATTTTTTTGGCCGAGTCGTGAATAAAAGAAAAAATTATACTATTTATGGTTTCAAGTTTGAAACTCTTCCTGTCAGATTCCTGGGAGCTTCTGCTGGCAGATGTCCTATTTCCGGAATTCAAGAGGAGCCTAGGTTGTTTTATTAGTGGAGTTAAAGCAAAGTCAAGAACAAATAAAAGTCACGGTTAATGTTCCCCAATTGTTTAGGGCTGCCATTAAATCCGGCATGAAAGAAAATCGCCATTTCAGGAATTTAACATGATCTCCCGGCGACGTGAAGCTTTTTTTTTTTGGTAAAATACATGAAAGCCAACATTCCGCCCTCGGAAAACAGTCACTCATCACTGAGGCTGGAGCCTCAAAAAGGTACCGCGGTCTTGCCTTTGACACTGAAGCCTTACAGTAGAACGTGGCTTGTCAACGCCTAGGCCGTACTGTTGAACAATCCAGAATACTTTTGATTGTGGAATCGCACATAAATGAGAAATTACTTTTTTTTTTTTTATAGTGGGCTTAAAAAAGCCTCAACTGGGTTAAACTCAAACATGACTGACAGTGGTGACTCTTAAAGTTTGATGTTCAAACTGATTTTGCAAATAATCATTAACTTTAGAATTTGATGCTAGCAACGCGTGACAAAAAAGTTGGGAAAGGTGGCAATAAATACTGATAAAGTTGATGAATGCTCATCAAACACTTATTTGGAACATCCCGCAGGTGTGCAGGCTAATTGAGAACAGGTGGGTGCCATGATTGGGTATTAAAAACAGCTTACCAAAAAATGCTCAGTCTTTCACAAAAAAGGATGGGGCGAGGTACACCCCTTTGTCCACAACTTCGTGAGCAAACAGTTTAAGAACAACGTTTCTCAAAGTACAATTGCAAGAAATGTAGGGATTTCAACATCTTCGGTCCATAATATAATCAAAAGGTTCAGAGAATCTGGAGAAATTACTCCACGTAAGCAGCATGGCCGGAAAACCAACATTGAATGACCGTGACCTTCGATCCCTCAGTTAGAACTGTATCAAAAACCGACATCAATCTCTAAAGGATATCACCACATGGGCTCAGGAACACTTCAGAAAATCACTGTCACTAAATACAGTTTGTCGCTACAGCTGTAAGTGCAAGTTGTTAAAAGAAAAAGTGAATTAACACAGTGGTGAACATGCCCTTTCCCAACTACTTTGGCACGTGTTGCAGCCATGAAATTCTCAGTTAATTATTATTGGCCCAAAAAAAAGAAATAAAGTTTATGAGTTTGAATATCAAATATCTTGTCTTTGTAGTGCATTCAATTGAATATGGGTTGAGTGAAAAGCATTTGCAAATCATTGTATTCCGTTTATATTTACATCTAACACAATTTCCCAACTCATATGGAAACGGGGTTTGTTGTTACTGGTTTTCAGTAACTAACCCAATACTGGTTTCCTTCCCTCACAATGATCCAATATTAAATAGCAAAATGTATATTAATCTCAGAATTTGAAAGGATGTATAGCAGTTCATGACAGGGTTAAATGATGTCAATTAGCACCGTCTTTACCGGATGCACGTGATCGCTTCTACATGTGTGTTTTAATGTTCCTTTTCCTTTGTTTGTATATATTTAAAAAAAGTAGAGCATTATCTGGCTTGATGGCGCATTTATCATCCGCTAATGATATTCACCTGCAGACAGTGGCGTGGGGGACTGAGGGGCTATCGATCACATTCTGGAGCAGGAGAAGGAGGTTTTAGGGGGGGTTGGGGGGGCACTGTCACGGCTGTCAGATGAGTGGGTGAGGAGACGGATAGGACTTCTTGACAAGTTGCAGACCATTAAAGCATGCAGATAATGTGAGGAGAGGTTCTCCGGAGAGCGAGAGGGAGAAGGAGAGACGGGCAGACCCACAGGGGAGGACGTGAGACGACACCGCAAAGATGAGAGAAATCGTAGCTGGTTAGTTGGTCTTAAAATAATAAAAAAAAAAATACAAGTTGGACGTGTTTGGCCGTTTGCAGGAAACCAGATTTATTTTTTATTTTTTTCAAAACCAGTCTGATCTATCAGAATGCAACACAAAATACACTTTATTGTACTTTGTTATTGTCTTGTACATTTTCTTGGTCATGCACTGATTAGACCAGAGGTGTCCAAAGCATACTTGCCATTCTTGATACCTCCGAATTCGGGAGATGGTAGCGGGGAGTGTATATTGTAGCGTCCCGGAAGAGTTAGTGCTGCAAAGGGTTCTGGGTATTTGTTCTGTTGTGTTACGGTGCGAAATGTGTTGGTCATTCTCTTTTGGTGTGGGTTCACAGTGTGGCGCATATTTGTAACATTGTTAAAGTTGTTTATACGGCCACCCTCGGTGTGACCTGTATGGCTGTTGACCAAGTATGCTTGCATTCACTTATGTGTGCATAAAAGCAGAATATATTACTGTATGTGAGTGGGTCGGCACGCTGTTCGTATGGAGGATAAGCGGACGTGACGAGTTGTAGAGGACACCCTCAATATTATTGTCCGGGTGGAAATCGGGAAAAATACGGGAGAAAGGTTGCCCCGTGTAGATTTTCGGTAGTGGCACTGAAATTGGAAGACTCCCAAGAAAATGGGGAGGGTTGGCAATTTTGGTCCAAAGTGCGGCCCACAGCTAAAAATACTATTGCAAAAAAAAAAAGAGAAAACCAGTGGAATTTAATGAAAACAAGTTGCAATGTTGACTCGAATAACACAAAGCTGCCATGGATGCAGTTATTTTTTTTAAAACTGTCCATCCATCCATCCATTTTTTACCGCTTGTCCCTTTTTTGTGGTAGCGGGGGGTGCTGGAGCCTATCTCAGCTGCATTCGGGCAGAAGGCAGGGTACACCCCGGACAAGTCGCCACCTCATCGCAGGGCCAACACAGATAGACAGACAACATTCACACTCACATTCACACACTAGGGACCATTTAGTGTTGCCAATCAAATTATCCCCAGGTGCATGTCTTTGGAAGTGGGAGGAAGCCGGAGTACCCGGAGGGAACCCACGCAGTCACGGGGAGAACATGCAAACTCCACAAAGAAAGATCCCGAGCCCGGGATTGAACTCAGGATTACTCAGGACCTTTGTACTGTGAGGCACATACACAACCCCCTGTGCCACTGTCATTGCTCAAAAATAATGATTAATCCAAATCAATGTTGTGAGGAAAATTTGACCTATTGAAGGGTCCAACTACTTATTCCGCTTCGAAATATTTTTTGGGGAAAATATTGCGTAAGTTCTTTGACAAAAAGGGCAAAAAAAAAAAAACATAACAAATAATAAAAACGTATGATTTATAAATACATCATCGGAAGTTGATCTAGAGATTGAAGGCCTACTGAAACCCACTACTAGCGACCACGCAGTCTGATAGTTTATATATCAATGATGAAATATTAACATTGCAACACATGCCAATACGGCCTTTTTAGTTTACTAAATTACAATTTTAAATTTCCCGCTGAGTTTTTTGTCGAAAATGTCGCGGAATGATGACGCGTGTTTGTGACGTCTCGGGTTGTAGCGGACATTTTAGCCCAGCACCACACACGGCTAAAAGTCGTCTCTTTTCATCGCATAATTACACAGTATTTTGGACATCTGTGTTGCTGAATCTTTTGCAATTTGTTCAATTAATAATGGAGACTATAAAGAAGAATGCTGTTGGTGGAAAGCGGTGGATTGCAGCTGCCTTTGGCACCGAGACGCAGCCGGTGTTTCTTTGTTGTGAATTTTTAACACAGAGTGGTCAAGCGAACATGTTTCTCTACGTCAACCAGCAAGTTTTTGGATGGGAAAATTGTGATATTAAGTCGGCTCTTACCGGAGACTTCACTGGATTATGCGACTTCCTCCTGCAGCTCAAAAAGGCAGCTTCGACCTTGGCTCATCCATTGGCTTCTCTGAAAGACACTGGCGTTCATCGCAGCCATCCGACTTTCAGGTATGACTTTACAATCTCACAAAAACACTGTTAAAACAATAAGCAGGTAAGGGATCTTCCAGAATTATCCTGGTAAATGTGTCTAATAACTGTTTGGTTTTTGGATTTTTTAAGTTCCTTTTTTTTCACTGCCTGTTTTGTTTCCATGACAACCCATTAGTTTTCACTTGTCCTCATGCCACGCACCTGATTCATTTGGACTCACGCACCTGTTGTTAATAATGTCACCACTATTTAAGCCTGTAGTTGCCAGGCAGTCAGCCTGGAGACATCTCATTCATGCTCTGCACTCTTGACACTCTGAGTACTCTGTCCAGGTCATAGTTCATGCTGCTTTTTTCTTGTCACATAAGTTTTTTGTTTATTCAATCCACAGTTTAGTGAGTTTTTTAGTTCATGTTTTCATGTCCATAGTTTATGTTGTAGTAATGGTTTTTGTTTTCTTAGCCAAGTTGTGTACCTCCGCTACGAGCGCCTTTTGTTTTCACTTTTTGATCGATTAATTAAAAAATGTCATTACCTTCACTTCGTGTCCGGTTCAGTTCCTTTGCACCACGGGAAAACAAACCGCACCAAATTCCACATCATGACAAAGGGGAGACAACTGGAATGCGGGCTGCCGTAGACGAGGGAAGACTACAGAGAGCAGCGAATGCATTTGGACTATCAGTTATTGGTCAGATCTAATCTAGCGTCTGGTGCCATTTATCCATCGGTTTCACTGCCGCCGCCTGGAGTCGTCGCCTTTTTATTTTATTTTATGTGCTTCACTCTAACTTTCCTCATACACAAATCTTTCATTCTCGCTCAAATTAATAGGGAAATTGTCACTTTCTCGGTCCGAATAGCTCTTGCTGCTGGATGCTCACATTATAAACAATGTGAGGATGTGAGGAGCCCTACAACCCGTGACGTCACGTGGACACCGTCTGCTACTTCCGGTACAGGCAAGGCTTTTTTATTAGCGACCAAAAGTTGCGACCTTTATCGTGAATGTTCTCTACTAAATCCTTTCAGCAAAAATATGGCAATATCGTGAAATGATCAAGTATGACACATAGAATGGACCTGCTATCCCCGTTTGAATAAGAAAATCTCATTTCAGTAGGCCTGTAAAAGGTGCTGTTTGCAACTTGCTCACAGTGAAAAATTTAAATAAAAGCAACAATTATAACAACAACACCATTAGCTAGCTGTGGCAAAAAAAACAACAACCACTAAAGCCAACTTATGGCACAGCATGGAGAGGTGAACTCTCCAGGACAAGACCCAGCTGTCTACCTGCACCTCAGGAAGAAACAGCACTCCTTTGACAACAAACATGTACCGATTCTGAACAAGGAGGACAGATGGTACGAGACAGGAGTGAGGGAAGCCATCTAGGTCAAACTTGAAAAACCATCCCTGAACAGAGGAGGTGGTCTGCCACACCACCTGTCTCCCACATACAACATTGTCCTTTCAACCATTCCTAGAAGACTCTACAATTTAGCCCACAACAAATAACAATAATTTGAAAGATTCCGGTGACCAGAACGCCATTTGTGCCATTTGTTTACAACTGAAAGGGACGCTAACATGAGTGATTCCGACAATTTTGGATCGGCAGTAGTCGATCCACAGCAATCGACTCTGCCAAACATTACCTCAATGCTAACGAGGGGGATTTACACTTCAACGACTGGCTTTGGCAGTAAGATAACTCATTTGCATCAGAACCGCTGTTTTTATCACTAGATTAGATTAGATAGTACTTTATTTATTCCGTCAGGAGAGTTCCTTCAGGAAAATTACAATTTTCAGCACAATCCCATTCAAGATCAGACAAACATTAAAGGGAGACAGAACAGGATCGCTGACGGGTCTGCCGGCTTCCAGCGCCCCTTACAAAAAAAACATGAGATACAGGTATACAGGGGGGGGGGGAATAGAAGATTAAAATAAAATAAAAAAATCGGTGTTAGCCTGGGCCCTGGAGAGGGGGTGCAGACTGAGGCCAAGGGAAAAAAACAACAACTCATAGCCATAGTACACATCCCTCTTACATGTGTGTAAGAGGTAAACATCAAACATCAAAGAACACAGAGGACATTAAAGACATTAAAGCAGCAGATACAACCAGACACTTCTACATACAGCTATGAATAAAAAGTGAAGGAAACATATCCACTGTGGTGGCCTCTGCGGTGTTCCACGCCATCGTCCGCTGGGGTGGAGGGAGCATGGCCAGAGACAGGAGCAGACCCATCAAAGCAACTAAGACACTATGATAGGGCAAAATCATCCTCTTCTGGTATTGGAATATAAATATTTGGGGTTTTGGCAGCATGGTGAAACAGGGGTTAGAGTGCAAGTGCCTCACAATAGGAAGGTCCTGAGTAGTCCTGAGTTCAATCCTGGGCTCGGGATCTTTCTGTGTGGAGTTTGCATGTTCTCTCCGTGACTGTGTGGGTTCCCTCCGGGTACTCCGGCCTTCTCCGACCTCCCAAAACATGCACCTGGGGATAGGTTGATTGGCAACACTAAATTGGCCCTAGTGTTTGAATGTGAGCGTGAATGTTGTCTGTTTATCTGTGTTGGCCCTGCGATGAGGTGGCGACTTGTCCAGGGTGTACGCCGCCTTCAGCTCGAATGCAGCTAAGATAGGCTCCAGCACCACCCGTGGCCCTAAAAGGGACAAGCGGTAGAAAATGGATGGATGGATGGTAACTGATGCTAGACTAGATCTGACCAATAACTGATAGTCCAAATGCATTCGCTGTTTTCCGTAGTCTTCCCTCGTCTACGGCAGCCCGCATTCTCGTTGTCTCCCCTTTGTCATGACGTGGAATTTGGTGCGGTTTGTTTTCCCGTGGTGCAAAGGGACTGAACCGGACACGACGTGAAGGTAATGACATTTTTTAATTAATCCATCAAAAAGTGAAAACAAAAGGCACTCGTAGCGGAGGTACAAAATTTGGCTAGGAAAACAAAAACTATTACTACAACGTAAACTATGGTCGTGAAAACATGAACTAAAAAAACTCACTAAAGTGTGGATTGAATAAACAAAAACTTATGTGGCAAGAATAGAGCAGCATGAACTATGACCTGGACAGAGTGTCAAGAGTGCAGATCATGAATGAGAAGTCTCCAGGCTGACTGCCTGGCAACTACAGGCTTAAATAGTGGTGACATGATTAACAACAGGTGCGTGAGTCCAAATGAATCAGGTGCGTGACATGAGGACAGGTGAAAACTAATGGGTTGTCATGGAAACAAAACAGGCAGGGAAAAAACAGGAACTTACAAAATCCAAAAACCAAACAGAACATAGCCAAACTAAACATGATCACCAAGACATGACACCCTTAGACAAATGGACAAATTTTTTCGCCAAGTAAAATCATAGCTGACCTGGACATTCAAAACTTCTCTTGTCGTTCGGCTCATACAAACACACTCCTTGACAAACATATCCCACCAAGCTGCCATTCCTCCAGGCCTTATCCAAAACCTTCGCTCAACATTGCTCTGTTGCCGTCTGAGATGTGTTGTATCCCAAATAGCTGCAATTGCTTTCTCTTAAAGGGGAAAATTATCACAATTTCAAAAGGGTTAAAAACAAAAAAAAAATCAGTTCCGAGTGGCATGTTTTATTTTTCAAAGTTTTTTTTTCAAAATGTTACACCTCCTGGAATATCCCTAAAAACAGCTTTAAAGTTCTTGATTTTCGCTATTTATGATTCGACTGTCCATTTCCCTGTGACGTCATACAGGGCTGCCAATACAAACAACATGACGGTTACCACAGCAAGATATAGCGACATTAGCTCAGATTCAGACTTGGATTTCAGCGGCTTAAGCGATTCAACAGATTACGCATGTATTGAAACAGATGGTCGGAGTATGGAGGCAGATAGCGAAAACGAAATTGAAGAAGAAACTGAAGCTATTGAGCGAATAGCTATTGACGCTATTCGGCCATAGCATGGGTGTACCTAATGAAGTGGCCCATAGCATGGCTGCCTCATTAGCATCGCCGGCAAAATGTGCGGACCAAACGATCAGGACTTTCGCATCTTGTGACACTGGAGCAACTTAAATCCGTCGATTGGTAAGTGTTTGTTTCGCATTAAATGTGGGTATCTATTTTCAAGTGTACATACAGCTAGCGTAGATAGCATGTTAACATCAATTAGCGTAGTATGTTAGCATCGATTAGCTGGCAGTCATGCTGCGACCAAATATGTCTGATTAGCACATAAGTCAACAACATCAACAAAACTCACCTTTGTGATTTTGTTGACTTTATCGTTGCAAATGCATCTGCAGGTTATCCATACATCTCTGTGCCATGTCTGACTTAGCATCGCCGGTAAAATGTGCAGACACTCTGGCACATTCAATGGGGGTCTGGCGGCAGATTTCTTGCCAGTGGTGCAACTTGAATCCCTCCCTGTTAGTGTTGTTAAACCCTCCGACAACACACCGACGAGGCATGATGTCTCCAAAGTTCCAAAAAAATAGTCGAAAAAACGGAAAATAACAGAGCTGAGACCCGGTGTTTGTAATGTGAAAATGAAAATGGCGGCTGTATTACCTCGGTGACGTCGCGTTCTGACGTCATCGCTGCAAGACCGATAAACAGAAAGGCGTTTAATTCGCCAAAATTCACCCATTTAAAATAAATGGTCTTTTTTCTGCAACATCAAGGTATATATTGACGCTTGCATAGGTTTGGTGACAATGTTCCCCTTTAAGGTATTCATGTGTGATTTCCACAAGCGTCTGTACATGTAGAAGGAGGAGAAACACGGACATGTCTGGATGACCCGCCTCCATATTTCCAGTGGTTACCTCTGAGGTACGAAACCGCTTATTTTGAATCTGGCTTTAGTGTATTCTTTCTGACGTCAGTTGCTCCAAAGTCTGTTTATAAACGATCGATGAGTCCATACAAAGCTAAGAGCCGGAGATTCAAGAAATACACGGTGCAATTACCTGTCTAAAAAATTATACAAGAAGGGGAACCTTAAACAATGGTTTAGTATGGCTGCCACGGGGCTTAGGCTAAATAATTAAATGTTTAAGGAGTTATCCATCTTAATGTAGACAAGGTCTAAGTCTATGAGCAAAAGCTGATAAAGCCTACTCGGGTTTAGTTTAGTTTAGTTAATTAAGGATCCCCATTAGTCTACACCCAGTGGAGACTATTCCTCCTGGGGTCCAGGCCAAAAAACAGCACACCATCACAAAACAAAAGATTATAATGCAGTTACGGCACAACACACTCGTTGACAAACATATCCCACCAGGCTGCTGTTCCTCCAGGCCTTATCCAAAACCGTCGCTCAATATTGCTATGTTGCCGTCTGAGATGTGTTGTATCCCAGATAGCTGCAATCGCTTTCTCTCAAGGTATTCATGTGTGATTTCCACGAACAAATACTAAAATATTGTAATAACTGCACTTATATGTAGAATATATATAGAATATATTTAAATTATTATATAATATATATTATATATATAATATTTTATTGAAATTATTTTATTTATTATGATTATTATTGTCTGTTGTGAGGAAACTGTTGTGCTGAATTTCCCCCAGGGATCAATAAAGTACTTTCTATTCTATTCTAATACAAAAATAGCAACAACAAAGAAAGAAAAAAAAAAACAATAACTTTGACTTTACATAATAATATTCATACTAAAGATAAAAAGAGCAATATAAAAATACATACATATATTTTTGCAAAACTAAAACAAATAACCAATGACCTAAAATATACACATTAGTCTACAAAAGACAATAAGTGATGAAAAAGTACCATCCATTCATTTTCTACTGCTTGTCCCATAATCAATAAAATAGTAAATAATAATAGGTACAATCTAGAATAATGTCTTTCCACCATATCTCTCCTCTTAGTCTAGTTTTAAAACCCACTATGCTGGTGATTGATACCAGATATTGTAGATGTTGATTCCAGTAAGTGATTGCCCTGTACCAGGGGTCGGCAACCTAAAATGTTGAAAGAGCCATATTGGACCAAAAAATACAAAAAAACGAACAGTCATAAATAAGTGTTATATTGAAGGCAACACATGCCGGAATTGTCTATATTAGCCTATTATCAAAATGACTGTGTCGCAGGCTGAGACAAAGCTTCATTTACAGAAATGTTGAAATACAGTATTTATTCTACCCATTTTTACAATATAGGAAAACCTTAGTAAAACAGAGGCTTCTAATGTTTAGATATTACTGGCTTAGAAAGGCCAATGGTCCAAGTTAAAGAAAATGGCGGGCTGTCTTTTTCGAATGGATTTATAACAATCTATGCAAGCTGAAAAGCAGGCAATATTACATACAGATGTCATTAGAAATACAGATATATATATATTAAATAGACAGAGGACATAGGAAATTAAATGATCTCAAATATACATACAGTACAAGTGAAGCATAATGATGCAATATGTACATAAAGCTATCCTAAATAGCATGCTAGCATTGATTAGCTTGAAGTCATGCACTGACCACAAGTAAATAACATCAATAAAGCTCACATTTGTGCATTCACACACAGCATAAATAGTTTGGTGGACAAAGTGGAGACAAAGAAAGAATGGCGGAAAACAAAAAAAGTTGTACATGTAAACAAACTTTGGTGAGTTCAAGGACTGCCAAAGTTAGTAGGACAAAACGGCACTCGCCAAATACTCTCATTAGAAAAGCATGTTTAGTATAAATAGTGGGATTGTCCTCCTAGAGCAGGGGTCGGCAACCCAAAATGTTGAAAGATCCATATTGGACCAAAAATACAAAAACAAATCTGTCTGGAGCTGCAAAAAATTAAAAGCCATATTATATACAGATAGTGTGTCATGAGGTATACATTGAATTATGAGGACTTAAAGGAAACTAAATGAGCTCAAATATACCAACAAATGAGGCATAATGATGCAATATGTACATACAGCTTGCCTAAATAGCATGTTAGCATCGATTAGCTTGCAGTCATGCAGTGACCAAATATGTCTGATTAGCACTCCACACAAGTCAATAACATCAACAAAACTCACCTTTGTGCATAATTGCGCAACATTAAAAGTTTGGTGGACAAAATGAAAGAAAAAGAAGTGGCATAAAAAAACATCCTAGAACATGGGTGTCAAACTCTGGCCCGCCGTGTACTTTAATTTGGCCCTTGAGGCAATATCAATTTAGCATTAGAGCTGGCCCGCCGGTGTTATACAGCGTCGGTGCCGCTGTAACACCGCATTCACCACTAATACTCATACTTGCCAACCCTCCTCATTTTCCCGGTAGACTCCCGAAGTTCAGTGCCCCTCCCGAAAATCTCGGGGGGCAACCATTCTCCCGAATTTCTACCGATTTCCACCTAGACAACTATATTGGGGGCGTGCATTTAAGGCACTGCCTTTAGCGTTCTCTACAACTTGTCGTCACGTCCGCTTTTCCTCCATACTAACAGCGTGTCACATAATATTTGTGGCTTTTACACACACGCACAAGTGAATGCAAGGCATACTTGGTCAACAGCCATACAGGTCACACTGAGGGTGGCCATATAACATTTTTTTAGCACTGTTACAAATATGCGCCACACTGTGAACCCACACCAAACACGAATTACAAACACATTTCGGGTGAACATCCGCACCGTAACACAACAGAACAAATACCCAGAACCCCTTGCAGCACTAACTCTTCCGGGAAACTTCCAGCAAACTGACCAATAATTAATGTTTTATTCATGCCTTTTCTCTTGCTATTTCAAGGCTTGAATGTTTGGTTCATTCATTATTGTTATTTTATTTTCAAATGCATTATTAGCCTGTGGAAAAAAATTGATATTTACCTCAGAAGATTGCAAATAGAAAAAAGGCATAAAAGGTTTATTTAAATTTTATTTGATATGCCATTCATATTTTTTTAATTATTATTATTATTATTTGAAACTGGATTTTGCATGTCACTAAAGTTATATAAGCCTTGCTTGTTCAATATTTAATGCAAAACTTGTTTGGGTCCCTATTAAAAGGTTAATTTGTTCAACCCCGGCCCGCGGCTTTGTTCCGTTTAAAATTTCGGCCCACTCTGTATTTGAGTTTGACACCCCTGTCCTAGAAAGTCGGAGAAAGTTATGCATGTAAACAAACTAGGGTGAGTTCAAGGACCGCCAAAATTAGTAGGACAAAACGGCGCTCGCCAAATACTCGAATCAGTGAAGCATGTTTGAGATAAACAGTGCACTTTATAGCAATTAGGGAGGTTTGTGTCATGTTTGTCCCCCTATAGAAACCATATTAAAACAAAAAATATGTGTTTTCCCTTCATCATTTCCATTTTTCATATATTTTGAAAAAGTTCCAGAGAGCCATTAGGGCGGCGCTAAAGAGCCACATGCGGCTCCGGAGCCGCGGGTTGCCGACCCCTGTCCTAGAGAAAGCCTATTGAAACAAGAATATATTTTTTTCCCATCTTTTTCCATTTTCATACATTTTGAAAAGCTCCAGGAAGCCACTAAGAAGGGGTTAAAGAGCCGCATGCGTCTCTATAGCGGCAGGTTGCAGACCCCTGCCCTATACAATACAGTTTTTTTCAAAACATCAGTTTTGGGTTTAAGACGGGCTAGCCTGGTACCAGAGTTGTGACTTTCACTATTGACTTTTCACGGGCGAAACGTCTTTTGAGACACACCAAACAGTGTAGTTGCGATCGATTGAATGCCCTGATATTCCAATGACTTGGATGAATGACAGTATCAATAGACTTGAGGGGAAAACATTGCATATTTTGTGTGTTGGTCATAAGGTTTCTTTGACGAAAAAGGGCATAAAAACTTTTACAATTGAAAACTTCATATCGATATATAGAGCTGAAGTTGATCTGGAGATATAAGCATTGAAAAAAAAAGAAATATGTGACTTATTTTGAACATTTTTATGACTGAGACCCATACTTGCCAACCCTCCCGGATTTTCCGGGAGACCCCCCGAAATTCAGTGCCTCTCCCGAAAACCTCCCGGGACAAATTTTCTCCCGAAATTCAGGCAGAGCTGGAGGCCACGCCCCCTCCAACTCCATGCGGACCTGAGTGACGTGTCGACAGCCTGTTTTCACGTCCGCTTTCCCACAATATAAACAGTGTGCCCAGCGCGGTAACAACACACAACAACAGCAGTCACCTTTTTCGTCTACCGTAAAGCAGTTTGTCTGCCGTAAACAGCAATGTTATGACACTCTTAAACAGGACAATACCGCCATCTACTGTTCATGCATATGTGACGATAACATCTACGGCTTTTAGAGAGTGCAGTGAAGATCTTCTTAAGGAAGCAAAGATTGACCGGTTTTGGGCCATGCTAGGGAGAGATGGAAGATTCCAGACTCTAGTGCATTTGATGAAAGCACTTTTGTGCGTGCCACACAGCAATGCATCATCTGAGAGGGTGTTCTGCATGGTTAGAAAAATAGTGACAGAGAATAGAACAAGGATGGACAATTCAACCCTGAGCTCAACAATGAGTAGATGAGTGTTATGTGTGTGAATATGTGTAAATAAATGAACACTGAAATTCAAGTATTTCTTTTATTTATATATATATATATATATATAGATATATATAAAAAAAAAATATATATATATATATATACATATATATATACATATATATATACATATATATATATATATATATATATATATATATATATATATATATATATATATATATATACGGTATAGGAAATACTTGACTTGGTGAATTCTAGCTCATCCCCTCTTAACCACGCCCCCAACTACGCCCCCCGTCCACCCCCGACCACGGCCCCCACCTCCCGAAATCGGAGCAAGTATGCTGAAACCCTTCTGGGTCTCCGGGACCAAACTTTAAGGGAGCACTTAAGGCATGGGTGTGAAAATCTGGCCCGCCATGTAATTTATTTTGGCCCTTGAGACAATATTAAATTAACATTAAAGCTGGCCCGCCGGTATTATACAGCGGCAGTGCATTCACCGCTAATGCCAATACTTGCCAACCCTCACAATTTTCCCAGGTGACTCACGAATTTCAGTGCCCCCCCCCCCCCGATAATCTACCGGGGCAACCATTCTCCCGAATTTCTCCCGATTTTCACTCGGACAACAATATCGGCGGCGTGCCTTAAAGGTAATGCTTTTAGCGTCCTCTACAACCTGTTGTCATATCCGATTTTCCGCCATACAATCAGCGAGCCGGCCCAGTCACGTAATATAAGCGGATTCTACATACACACACAAGTGAATGCAAGGCATACTTGGTCAACAGCCATACAGGCCACACTGAGGGTGGCCTTATAAACAACTTTCACACTGTTACAAATACGCACCACACTGGAAACCCACACCAAACAAGAATGACAAACACATTTCGGCAGAACATCCGCACTGTAACACAACATCAACACAACAGAAAAAATACCCAGAACCCCTTTCAGCACTAACTTTTCCGGGACACTACAATATACACCCCCGCTACCAACAAACCTCGATTTTGCATGTCAGTATAAAGTTATATAAGCCTTGCTAGTTCAATATTCAAACCAAAACTTGTTTGGGTCCCTATTTAAAAGGTTAGGTTGTTCAACTTTGGCCCGCGGCTTTGTTTCGTTTAGAATTTTGGCCCACTCTGTATTTGAGTTTGACACCCCTGACATAAGGTAAAAAAAAATGACATTTTGAAAATAGAAAATATTTTTTTCCAGTGGAAAAAGTTTGGATTAGACAGTCTAAAGCAGTAGTGGTCCCCAACCTTTTTGTATCCGCGGACCGGTCAACGCTTAATAATTTGTCCCGCAGCCCAGGGGGGTTGTCCTTTTTTTTTTCTTTTTTTTTTTTTTCTTCTTTGTCATGAAAAAGAGACGTTTTTGTAATGAAAAAGGGAGTTTTTTGTGGTTGGTGCACTATTTGTAAGTGTATATTGTGTTTTTTATGTTGATTTAATAAAAAAAAAAAAAAATTTTTTTTTTTTTTTACAAAAAATTCTTCTGCGGCCCGGTGGTTGGGGACCACTGGTCTACAGCAGGGGTGCCCATTACGTCGATCGCGAGCTACCAGTTGACCGCGGGGGGTGTGTCAGTCGATCTCCAGGCTTTTAAAAAAAATACACCTAAAAATTAGTGATCATCAATCTTCACCAAGACGTCACTTAAATGACATTCACGGTACCGGAGGGTCTAGTGAGATGACGCTGGCTTCTGCAAGATCATTATTATTAAAATATGACCGAGAGGAAGGCGAGAAACACTTTTTATTTCAACAGACTCTCGCGCCGTACCTTCCGTCAAAACTCTAAAGGCCGACTGCACATTTCCTATCTTCACAATAAAAGCCCTGCTTCATGCTGCCTGCGCTAACTAAATACAGAGTCTCGGAAAACTGGCGTGCACAAGCGATCCCTCAGAAAGCTGGCGTGCACATCACTTGTGCACGCCAGCTTTCCGAGACTCTTATTTTGTTAGCGCAGGCAGCATGAAGCAGGGCTTTTATTGTGAAGATAGGAAATGTGCAGTCGGCCTTTAGAGTTTTGACGGAAGGGACGGCGCAAAAGTCTGTTGAAATAAAAAGTGTTTCTCGCCTTCCTCTCTGTCATTTTTTCATAATAATGAACTGGCAGCAGCCAGCGTCATCTCACAAGACCCTCGGGTGCCGTGAATGTCAATCAAGCAAGCTACGGAATTTGCCGCCAATTTTTTTCTTGTAAAGTGTATGGAAGCTGGATGAATTAGATGCCAAAAACCAACCACTTTCATGTGGTATTGTACAGAAAGGACAACTTTTTTTCTCCTCCATTTGAAAATGTGGGCGTTATCATCATTACTGTCTGATTCCAATCAATGCAAGTCATCAGAATCAGGTAATACACCAACTTATATTCTTATCTTCGTGAAAGAAAGACATCTATATGTGTTACACATGCTTGTATTATCATTAAACACATTTAACTTGTTTACAAAAATGTCTCTTTCATAAATAAATAAATATAAATGATATATATAAATGAGGTAGATCCCCTCGAGTTGGTCAATTGAAAAGTAGCTCGCCTGCAGAAAAAGTGTGGGCACCCCTGGATTAGACAGTCTAAAGCCTTCTGTGAAACATGTGAACTCTACATACAACTCTGAATCATTTAAAAAATATGCAAGTCATTTTTTTTTCCAGCATTAACTCAAAAACGAAGGCTCACACCGATGATTTTAATAAGCCTCCTGAAGACCTTAACGGCCCAAAAACCAAGTGTGTTGGCAGGGTGATTGCCTCAAGGTTACAGAAGTACCTGCCAGAACGCGTGTGAACAGGTGTATTGATGCCCTGTTAGCCATGTTGGTGAAATCATTAGTGCCAGACATTTGGACGCGAGAGTCTCTTAGGATGCGAGGGAAACCTCAACCGTCTGTTTTGCTCACCTGTCTCTTTCAACTACTCTCCACTGATTAAATTATGCAAACAAATGTCACGGAAAAAAAAAACACATCAGGACATTGCACAGACCTCGTTTCGGTTGTCAAAATGTACTCGGAGACGGATGCGGACCGGATGCAGGAAGCACCAGGTGTTGAGTTACGGCCGATTTGAAAATTTAAAATAATAATAATAATAGCTTAATAAAGCCGTTTGAGTACTAAATCAACACCGCATCTTTACCAGACTTTTGACAAGAAAAGGAAAAGTTTGATCGTATTATGCCGATACTGTGCACTTAAAAGCCTACTTAAACCCACTACTACCGACCACGCAGTCTGATAGTTTATATATCAATGATGAAATATTAACATTGCAACACATGCCAATACGGCCTTTTTAGTTTACTAAATTACAATTTTAAATTTCCCGCGGATTTTCTTTCTGAAAATGTTACGGAATGATGACGCACGCTTGTGACGTTATTGGTTGGAGCGAACATTTCAGCCCAGCACCACTCACGACTAAACGTCGTCTCTTTTCATCGCATAATTACACAGTATTCTGGATATCTGTGTTGCTGAATCTTTTGCAATTTGTTCAATTAATAATGGAGACGTCAAAGAAGAATGCTGTTGGTGGAAAGCGGTGGGTTGCAGCTGCCGTTAGCAAAACAAACACAGCCCGTGTTTCTTTGTTTGTTGTGAAGCTTTACTATGGAACAGAGCGGTCAAGCCAACATGTTTCTCTACCACATGTCAAACAGCAAGTTTTTGGATGAGAAAATTGTGATATTAAGTCGGCTCTTACCGGAGACTTGAGCGGAGTTTGCGTCCTCCTTCGGCAGCTGTCAAAAAGGCAGCTGTGAATTTCTTGGCTCCTCCATGGCTTTCATCAGAGACACTGGCGGACACCGCAGCCCTCCGACTTTCAGGTATGACTTTATAATCTCACTAAAACACTAGTAACACAAAAAGAAGATAAGGGATTTTCCAGAATTATCCTAGTAAATGTGTCTAATAACATCTGAATCGCGCCCACTGCCGCTTTTTAAAAAAAAATATATATATATATAAATATATTTTTCTGGTGCTTCACTCTAACTTCCTCATCCACAAATCTTTCATCATTGCTCAAATTAATGGGGAAGATCGTGTTTCAAAGAGGGTCTCTTGCGAAGGGCAGAGATGGGCATCGCCACCAGCCGTCGACTGGTGCTGAGGAAAGGTGCGGGGCCGACCTTTAGGTTGTACTGGTACCACCATATAATCTCACTAAAACACTAATAACACAATAAGCAGATAAGGGATTTTCCAGAATTATCCTAGTAAATTTGTCTAATAACATCTGAATCGCTCCCACAGTATAGTCTTTTTTTTTTCTAGTCCTTCACTATCACTTTCCTTATCCACAAATCTTTCATCCTCGCTCAAATTAATGGGGAAATCGTCTCTTTCTCGGTCCAAATCGCTCTCGTTGCTGGTGGCCATTATTGTAGACAATGTTCAGATGTGAGGAGCTCCACAACCCGTGACATCACGCGCACATCATCTGCTACTTCCGGTAAAGGCAAGGCTTTTTTTATTAGCGACCAAACTTATTGTCGATGTTCTCTACTAAATCCTTTCAGCAAAAATATGGCGATATCGCGAAATGATCAAGTATGACACATAGAATGGATCTGCTATCCCCGCTTAAATAAGAAAATCTCATTTTAGTAGGCCTTTAAGATGTGACTTTATGGTTTTACAACTCACGTATAAAATACTACACAGTCTAGTTCCATTCTATCTTGCTGATTGTATTGTACCATATGTCCGGACAAGAAATTTTCATTCAAAGAACTCCGACTTATTAGTGATTCCCAGAACCCCAAAACAAGTCTGTGGGCTATAGAGCGTTTTCTATTCGGGCTCCAGTACAGTTCGAGATGCTACCTCAGTGGAAGTATTTAAGCCTCACCTTAAAACTGATTTGTATACTCTAGCCATTAAATATCAATCAATCAATGTTTACTTATATAGCCCTAAATCACTAGTGTCTCAAAGGGCTGCACAAACCACAACACAAACCACTACGACATCCTCAGTAGGCCCACATAAGGCCAAGGAAAACTCACACCCAGTGGGACGTCGGTGACAATGATGACTATGAGAAACCTTGGAGAGGACGAAAGCAATGGATGTCGAGCGGGTCTAACATGATACTGTGAAAGTTCAATCCATAATGGATCCAACACAGCCGCGAGAGTCCAGTCCAAAGCGGATCCAACACAGCAGCGAGAGTCCCGTTCACAGCGGAGCCAGCAGGAAACCATCCCAAGCGAAGGCGGATCAGCAGCGCAGAGATGTCCCCAGCCGATACACAGGCAAGCGGTCCATCCTGGGTCCCGACTCTGGACGTGCTGTCCATCCTGGGTCCTGACTCTGGACAGCCAGTACGTCATCCATGGCCACCGGATCGGACCCCTTTTAGACCAGTTGATCTGCCGTTTGTTTTCTGCTCTGCCCCCCTCTCCTTCGTGGAGGGGGGGAGGTTCTGTGGCCACGGATGAAGAGCTGGCTGTCCCAAAGTCGGGACCCGGGGTAGACTGCTCGTTTGTGCATCGGTTGGGGATGTCTCTACGTTACCGACCCGTCTCCGCTCAGGATGGTCTCCTGCTGGCCCCACTATGGACTGGACTCACACTATTATGTTAGATCCACTATGGACAGGACTCTCACATTATGCTAGATCCAATTAGACATCCGGGGGTTGGGGGGTACTGTCATGACAGTAGATGTTCGGTGTAGATTTACCAATGGTGTTTTTTTACATTTTGACGCCGGTGAGCTACAGAGTGTAGTGAAGCATGTTTAGTTACTCCTCGTCCTGCAGGGATGATACTTGTAAAAAAACTTACTTTATTTATGACTATGGAGGCAAGGATTAGTGATTTAGAAGGAGCTAAATCACTGCAGACTGGGACTGGCAAAACCGTAATTTTCATAGGCGATATAGTACCGAATATGATTCATTAGTATCGCGGTACTATACTAATACCGGTGCACCGTACAACCCTAGTATATATGTAATGTAGTATCATGCACATTCATAGTTACATGTAACATATACGCATTTTGTTCATTTTAAGCATACGATGGCGATGAACTCATCACAACCGTTCCCTTTTCCCTTCCCAAACATCAGTGAGTACTGCAGACTTCATGAAAACCAACAAACATCATTTAAAAAATCACCTACTGCACAATGTATGCTCTCACCGGGATGCCGATTAATGGGATGTTTTGATGAAGAATTAATCATAATCCTCGTGAAGAACAAAAAGGGAGTGGAAATAATGTTTTTTTTTTGTCTTTCTCACCGTTTTAGGTCTAAATTGGGTTTCCAAACTGATGAACTTGTCAGATTATATGCTCATGCTTCTACTATCAAGGTGAGCGGCATTGTTTAGGACAGGGGTGTCAAACTCAAATACAGAGTGGGCCAAAATTTTAAACGGAACAAAGCCGCGGGCCAAGGTTGAACAAATTAACCTTTTAATAGGGACCCAAACAAGTTTTTGCATTAAAATATTGAACAAGCAAGGCTTATATGACTTTAGTGACATGCAAAATCCAGTTTTAAATAATGATAATAATAATTAAAAAAATATCAATGGCATATCAAAAAAGAATTTAAATAAAAATGTTATGCCTTTTTTTCTATTTGCAATCTTCAGAGGTAAATATCAAATTTTTTCCACAGGCTAATAATACATTTGAAAATAAAATAACAATATTGAATGAACTAAACATTCAAGCCTTGAAGTAGCAAGACAAAACGCATGAATAAAACTTTAATTATTGGTCAGTGTGCTGGAAGTTTACCGTAAGAGTTAGTGCTGCAAGGAGTTCTGGGTATTTGTTCTGTTGTGTTGTGCGGATGTTCACCCGAAATGTGTTTGTTTGGTGTGAGTTCACAGTGTGGCGCATATTTGTAACAGTGCTAAAGTTGTTTATACGGCCACCCTCGGTGTGACCTGTATGGCTTTTGACCAAGTATGCATTGCATTCACTTGTGCGTGTGTGTTTGTGTGTGTAAAAGCCACAAATATTAAGTGACACGCTGTTAGTATGGAGGAAAAGCGGACGTGACGACAGGTTGTAGAGAACGCTAAAGGCAGTGTCTTAAATGCACGCCCCCAATATAGTTGTCCAGGTGGAAATCGGTAGAAATTCGGGAGAATGGTTGCCCCGGGATATTTTCGGCACTGAACTTCGGGAGTCTACCGGGAAAACTTAGGAGGGTTGGCAAGTATGAGTATTAGCGGTGAATGTGGTGTTATACAGCGGCACCGACGCTGTATAACACCGGCGGGCCAGCTCTAATGCTAAATTGATATTGCCTCAAGGGCCAAATTAAATTACACGGCGGGCCAGAGTTTGTCACCCATGGTTTAGGATCTAGAATTAACTTTGACAAGCTCCAAGGTGAGGTGTTTTACCAAGAATTGATTAACGTGGACCGTAAACAAGTTGAAAAACTTATTCGGGTGTTACCCTTTAGTGGTCAATTGTACGGAATATGTACTGTACTGTGCAATCTATTGATGACGTCAATACAGCAGCATAAGCAATTTAGTGCTTTGTGATCACGACACCGCTATAAGTAGTGTGTCTGCGTCAGCGCTTATAATAACAATATCAGTAATTTTTGCTTGATATTCAGGTAGATTGAGTATTGTAGACAATTTTTGGATGACTACTTTGAGGGCTTTATGGGCGAAATACAGGAATAGATTGACTCCATTGAAAGCATACTATTACGCCTGTGTGGCATCGTGGTACCGGGTTCGATTCCCTCGAGGATGCGTCAAAATTGAACACAGCAAAGGTAAGTTTTAACAGATGTATTCTACAAAAAGGATCTAAGAAACAAAACACTGGAGCTAATATGAGAACTAGGTGATACAAAATGCAAACTAAACTGACCCGTAGGCACAAAAGAGAAAACAAAACATCCAGCATGAGAACTGGATTGAACAATGGCTAGCGTGCAAAGCTTAGCGAGAATATACATATGTGAAAGTATTGCAGGCGTAACTCGTTGCGTGAAAAGCAAATTATGAACCCAGGCTGAGCAAACAAAAGAGGACGGCTTATAAAGTGACGGTGATTATCTGTAGCAGGTGTGCGGGGCCGCGAGTAGCAGGTGAACTGATGAGTAACCATGGTAATGAACAAAAGCAGGAAATAAGCATGTTAAACAGCAGAGTCACATGAAAATGGAACAGAAACAACAGTAATATGAGAAAATCCGCGTACGGATCCTAACACGTAATGCATCTCAAATTATTGTGAATGATAGGAAAAATTCCCCCCAAAAAAGGTGCAGTTCCATTTTAAAAAACCCATACTTAGAAGGAGGTTAAAAGTTTTTCCATCGTCCAACTCTGGAAATATTTGATTCATAAATAAAAATCCTACTTCGCCAAAATTCATTCAAGACGCGATAAAGTAAGGATGTCTGTGAAGAAACTAAAATTATAAATCAGTGGCGCATATTGAAATTGATCCAACGCTGAATCAATTTTTCATTTCCCCAGTTTAGACTTGGCCACAGAGGCGACATTTTCACATTTCATGCATGAAACAGTCGCGGCTCCCCCCCCCCTTCCCCCACCCCCAGACCCCTGGGAGTTAAGAGGGTGGGCGTACCAAAGACGTAATAGATAGCGTCTTCCCAACTCAAGCAGGGTGTTGGTGGCCGGATCCCATGTCAGCTTCATCCGATTCATTTTATTGAGCAGCTCCTTCAACCGCCGGCAGAAATCACTCGCAGAATTGATTGGTTGTCGGCATGCAGAGTAATAGCTCTGATCAATTTGAGGGGAAAATACATATTTTTCCCCTCTTTGCACGGAGAGACTGATGCAGAGATGAGTGATCGATGCGTTTCAGCCCTCTGTCAGGATGAATAGACTGAGAGGACGTAGCATTGATCCTCGCATTGACACCGGTCGAGATATTCGCTACGCCTTCGGTAAATCGTGCAGTCGCCTGCGTTCAATCCTTCACTGATTTTAAGACCTTGAGCAATAATGGACATTTGATGAAATACTGAACGGAGTAAAGATGACGTAGACAGAGCAGGTAGGACCACACCGCCGACACAATCTCAGGATCTAAGTGGTTATTATCTCCATTTACCAGTCGATTAAACACCGGGGCTTCTATGAGCCCTACTGTTGTTTCTCGCTGCAGTCAAACGATGCCATATTCATTTTGCAACCCTAGCTCTAAACAAGGGGATGATGCAAATTAAAGTGGAAGTCATTTAATTACAAGAAGAGAGCGCTGAGGGGGACAAAACTGAGCGGCGCTCAGAAAGCTTGGAAAGACCCGATCCACTTGCAGGCAGCCGATACTGTACCGAAAACAAGAACATACTCGAACAATTTCAACACCACAGCCGCTGGCTAATGCAATACTTGTACTAGAGCAGGGGTCGGGAACCTTTTTGGCTGAGAGAGCCAAGAAGCCAAATATTTTAAAATGTATTTCCATAAGAGCCATATTGTTACGCTTGTGTGGCATTGTAATGCCGGATTCGGTCCTCCGTGGATGCGTCAGCAAGAACACAGCAAAAAGGTAAGAACTAAGGGATTTATTAAACAAAAGAAGCTATGAACAAAAACACTGATACAAATAGAAAAGGCAAATAAAAGCGCTAGCATGGAAAGCTAGGTCAAACTAACCGAAACACAAACATTTGGCACAAAGGCACACAAAAGGAAACACAAAACAACTAGCGTGAAAGCTAGGAATAAAATAAAGCTTAGCGTGAGAGCTAGCGAAAACGAGAGTGAGGCAAATAAAAGCGCTAGCATGGAAAGCTAGCGCATGGAAAGCTAGGTCAAACTAACCGAAACACAAACATTTGGCACAAAGGCACACAAAAGGAAACACAAAACAACTAGCGTGAAAGCTAGGAATAAAATAAAGCTTAGCGTGAGAGCTAGCGAAAACTAGAGTGAGAGACAAGTCATAAACAGATGTATGTGAACAAACTAAGATCCGACAATGAGTGAACAGAAAACGCTGGCTTATAAAAATGTGGTGATTAGTAAAGAAAGGGGTGCTGGAAAAGAGAGTAGCAGCTGAAACTAATGAGTGACTATGGAAACGAACAAAACAGGAACTAAGCATGTCAAACCGCAGAGTGATATAAAAATGGAACAAAAATAACAATATGGTGATGATCCGACCATCGGATCACAACACATATAATATTTTTTTTAACACTGAACACAACTAAACGCGTGCATTTTTAAGTAAGACCAACATTTCTAGAGTATAATAGGTCTCTTATTCTTTGTAATAACATTGCTATTCTGAAGCTAACTGTGGAGGGGGCGTGGCCCGCGGGCCTGCAGCGAACTGGGGTGTGCCAGGACCGGCCTCGAAATCAGCGAGAGATGCGTAGATGGCCCACCTGAGCCTTGTTATCTAATCACCTGTCGCTCTGTTATAAGCAGCAGCCGGGAGGAGAGACGGGGTTGGGGCTGGAGCCAGAGCGCGAGCGAGAATGAAAGAGAAAAACACAATTGCTGGAAAGCAACTGAGAGACTTATTGAAAAATAAAACAATAGTGTAACCCTGAAACAGGCTCTCATGTCGGTCCTTGGTGGTCTGAAGAACCCCCGGGAGGACAAGCCCCACACTAACCTTTAATAAATAAATAACTTCTTAACGCAACTTCTTGGAAAGATGCGATAGTAAATGGATGGATGGACTAAAAATGCATGAGAATGTTTTATGTTTTGAACATTATTTACAACACTTACTACAAGTGGAATTATTCATTACTTATCATGTTAAGCAATGTGAATGATGATATTGATAGCGAAGGACTAGAAAATAATAAAAATTAAATATAATAAAAAGCGACGGCTCTGGGGGGCGGCAGTGTGAGCGTTTCAGATGTAATTAGACACATTTACTGGGATATATCTGTAAGATCCCTTATCTGCTTATTGTTTTAATAGTGTTTTAGTGAGATTGTAAAGACATACCTTGAGGTCGGATGGCTGCGGTGAACACGCATTGTCTCATAAAGAAGCCGAGGAGCCAAGCTCACAGCTGGCTTTTAAACAGCTACTGCAGGAAGACGAACAATCCAATGATGTCTCCGGTAAGATATATATCACAATTTTCCCATCCAAAAACTGTCAGGCTCGGGCTGTGGATGTTTGTGCTTCCTCGATGCAAGGATGATGTGGGACGAGTCAGGCATGAATGTAAGCACATGATTTATTAAATAAACAAACACTATAATCAAAAATAATCAAACTAAGGTTGCTCACAAGGAGGTTTAAAACTTGGCTACAAAATACAAACAGGAAACAAAAACACTTGCTCGATTGGCATGAATGAACTATGAACAGACAAAACAAAAATAGCACTGTGGCATAAATATATAAACTTACTCGGCATGGAACTGTGGACAGGACGTAAAGGTTTGGACAGCATGGGTAGGGTGCGTGTGTGTGAGTGTGTAAGTGTGTGAGGATCCCAGGACGAAGACAAGAAAAAGAGTGACTTAAATAGCTGTGATGATTAGTGAAAACAGGTGAGGCTGAGAACAGGGACGCGACAGGTGAAAACTAATGAGGTTGGCATGGAAACAAACAAAACCAGGAAGTGCAAAACGTGACTGATTGTCAAAAATATAACATGACAAAACAAAACATGATCCATAGATGTGACAAAAACATGCTTGTTGACGTAGAGGAACAAGTTCGCTTGACCGCTCTGTGTTAAAAACAAAGAAACACCGGCTGTGTCTCGGTGCTAAAGACAGCTGCAATCCACCGCTTTCCACCAACAGCATTGTTCTTTATAGTCTCCATTATTAAATGAACAAATTGCAAAAGATTCAGCAACACAGTTGTCCAAATTACTGTGTAATTATGCGATGAAAAGAGACGACTTGTAGCCGTAAGTGGTGCTGAGCTAATATTTCCTGACAGTCCGTGACGTCACGCGCACGCATCATCATTCCGCGACGTTTTCAACAAGAAATTTAAAATTGCAATTTAGTAAACTAAAAAGGCCGTATTGGCATGTGTTGCAATGTTAGTATTTCAGCATTGATATATAAACTATCAGACTGTGTGGTCGGTAGTAGTGGGTTTCAGTAGGCCTTTAAACAAGTTGAAAAACTTATTCGGGTGTTGCCATTTAGTGGTCAATTGTACGGAATATGTACTGTGCTGTTCAATCTACTAATAAAAGTCTCAATCAATCAAATCCATTTACAAGTAGGTCACTTTTAGGCAGCATGTAGAGAAAAAGTGAGATGTTTGTACCGAGAAAAAAGTTGGGGCTTCCTAACATACCATTGAAATGTAGGATTAAGGCCCCTTCTACCCTAAGCCGGCTAACGTTATCCAGAGTAAATCCTTTATTCTTGTCTTCACGCACACAATGGTCGTTTGAGACCCTCGGAAGACAAGTTCGCGGAAAAAACGTGACCTAGTACGCATGTGCGGAAAATACGCACGTCATAGTCACCATCATTGTTGCTTTGTGTGCAGGTTCTTGAATTAAATATAACTTATCTGAACAATATCCAGTGTTGTGGTATTTCAATTACCCGGAACCCTGTGATGAGGTGGCGACTTGTCCAGGGTGTACGCCGCCTTCCACCCATGTGCAGCTGAGATAGGCTCCAGCAACCCCCGTGACCCCAAAAGGGACAATCGGTAGAAAAAGAATGGATGGATGGAATCCAGTGTGCTGTTGGGCCCTATTGTAGGGAATCACACCTCAGACATCATAAATCAATCAAATCTTGATTGGACTTGTGAAAGTAAACAATGTGATAAATAACATTTTACATCAAGCAATCTAGGGATCTAGATATCTGGTCAGGACATTCTTCACTCTTTTGCCTTCACCTTCATTGTCCATTTGTTTTTGGTGACTCTGGACATAGATTGGGTTTGGTCCGCAACATAAATGGTGCACTACAAAGACAAGATAGTTAATGTTCAAACTCATAAACTTTTATTTTTTTTTTGTAAATCATAATTAACTTAGAATTTCTTGACTGCAACACGTGGTAAAGTAGTTGGTAAAGGGCATGTTCACCTTGGGCACTAATGCACCCCCATACCATCACAGATGCTGCGCCTATAACAATCCGGATTTTCCGGATTTTCCTCTTTGTTCCGAAGGACACCATGTCCACAGTTTTCAAATATAATTTGAAATGTGGACTCGTCAGACCACAAAACACTTTTCCACTTTGCATCAGTCCATCTTAGATGAGCTTAGGCCCAGCGAAGCCAGCGGCGTTCCTTGGTGTTGTTGATAAATGTTTTTTACTTTGCATTGCAGAGTTTTAAATTGCACTTACAGATGTAGCGACCAACTGTAGTTACTGACAGTGATTTTATGAAGTGTCCCTGAGCCCATGTGGTGATATCCTTTACACACTGATGTCGGTTTTTAATGCAGTACCGCCTGAGAGATCAAAGGTCCGTAATATCATCGCTTCCGTGCAGTGATTTTTCCAGATTCTCTGAACCTTTTGAAGATTTTACGGACCGTAGATGGTAAAATCCCCAAATTCCTTGCAATAACTCATCGAGAAATGTTCTAGAACTGTTCGACAATTTGCTAACAAAGTGGTGACCCTCGCCCCATCCTTGTTTGTGAATTACTTATCATTTCGTGGAAGCTGCTTTTATACCCAATCATGACACCCACCTGTTCCCAATTAGCCTGCACACCTGTGGGATGTTCCAAATAAGTGTTTGATGAGTAATTCTCAACTTTATCAGTATTTATTGCCACCTTTCCCAATTTCTTTGTCACGTGTTGCTGGCATCAAATTCTAAAGTTAATGATTATTTGCACAAAACAAAAAATGGTTATCAGTTTGAACATCAAATATGTTGTCTTTGTAGCATATTCAACTGAATATGGCTTGAAAATGATTTGCAAATCATTGTATTCCGTTTATATTTACATCTAACACAATTTCCCAACTCATATGGAAACGGGGTTTGTAAATGGCTTCTACCTTTATAGTGATTGTCTACCTTCAAGGTACTGAAAGCGCTTTAACACTATTCGCACATTCACCCATTCATTCACACATACATACAATACAACCCTAGATGTTAAAAAGTGGCTTTGGAGCAATCAAAGCTGCTCACGCGGTCACTAAGGTGGCCACTATGTTTGACACATCAACTTAATGTGTTTTATATTTATTCATGACAGAATTTTGTTGTAAATTGTGAGGTGTGTCTGTTAAAATCATGGTTGTTTTTTACAAATGATGACAGATGTGAACAAGATTTTAATTTAGGTAGCCAGGGACTGCAGGTGGAAATTAGCTACTTAGCTATAATCTGGTACAGAACATATCAGTCTTTCAGCTTAATGTTTCTGTGCATTGTTCCTCCAAATAAAGACTGAACTCAACGAAACTAGTGTGTTCTTCTTCGTTTTTGTGATGTTTTTCACAAAAGGTTGACACACATGCACAAATGTAACATTACTAAATGTAGATTACTTCAGATACCAACCGTTTGTTCGTTTTATAAAGGCTTATTGTTTTGAAGCCTGCAATTCCACTTAACATGTGAATTTAGTGAAGTAAGACTAAGCCACACGGAGCCAAATCATTTGCAGTCTGGAGTCCTGATCTTGAACATTGGACAGATTTGGAACTTCAAAGTGGAATTCCCATAGTGCGGACACCCATGCAGCGACCTTGTTCATAGCGCAATGCTGGAATAATTAGCTTCCCCCTCTTGCGTGAGAAACCGAGACGGTGTCTTCAAACGTGTTTTCCATAAACGCTGCAAAGTGAATCCACGAGGTATTTTATGTGTTTGTGTACAGTTCAAGTCGGATCATTAGTGACTCAGTCAGGACTGTAGGGGGGGTATCATTAAAGTGGTTGAGCAAAGTCATTGTGGCTTTTTTTTTTTTGCACTATCCAAGTCGCTTTGGAAGAGACCAGTAATTGCGCAGGCTGAGGCCCCCACAGAGCGACCGAGTTTTAAACGCTTATTTGATGGTATTTGTCGAACCCTAGTTCAAACTAATACGCTCAATGACTGGACCGTGACAGGCGGTCTTAAAGATGAAAAACAAGTAAATACAATCAAACAATACTTGCAGAACTGGTTTGCTTCAAACCAATTTATTGGAATATGCATCAATTACAGGTGGATCATGTTAGATAAACGTCATTTTTAAGCATGATTAATGTTGGGAGTGTCACTTTAAATTCGATATTTTAAATTGGATTAGCTTTATACTGTACGCCCCGCTGTTTGTCTGGTTTGCTGGAGGCTCATTAAATATAGGCCTGACTGTAGTACCAGACTAGGCAACGTTCTGATCTGTGTCTCAGAATGTTGAATTAAGGTCAGCTTTGGAAAATTAAAACCTTAAAGCATGAGCGGTCCAGGGCTTTTTATTTGTGATATTGTCGGAAAGGACACCCCAAATGCAGTCTCAGCATTTTTGGCTCCACAAAGCACAAAACCGTCGGTGTTTGTGGTACGTGAGGAATATATGCAATATAGCGATATGAACATTTCATTTCATGGTTATAATCATCTCGGCATTGTTGATGTGCTCAATAAGGGCTTATTGTATTTTCCAGACTGTAGAGCTCAACCTTCAGTCTTGCGAGCAGTTTTATACCATTTAGAACACAGAAAAAAGAAAAAGACAGTGTTATTTTCTCACAGAAGGATTGTGAATCATAGGCAAAATTCCCCAAATAGTGCAGGTCCCTTTTAATACCCAGATTTAGAAGGTAGAAAACAGGTTTTCTCCAAACTCTGGAAATATCTGATTCATTATTTAAGAATCCTACTCCGCCAAAAATCATTCAAATCTAGAACCACTTAAACGCAATAAACTAAGGAGGTATGTAATAAGATTAAAATAATGAATCAATAATGGTGCTTTATTGTCACGACGAGGGGGTTTTTGCAATTTACTGCGAGGATTGTTCTCCCGGGATGCAATCGGAATTTTCTGGTAGCAGGTAGGAACATATTTAGTCTAACTACACAGGACAAAAGACAGGAACTAAAACAAAAGGAAAGCGTGCCAATTGCACGAGAGGCTAAAGAACATAAAACTTTAACACAGGAAACATACGCTAACACTTAAACTGAACTATGGACATAGAAAACAACTAAATAAACTATGGCATGGAACAAACAAGACTTATTGCGGCATGAATGAAGCGATGGCATGAAACGAGCATGAAAAGAGCAATGTCGCCGGGCCGACTAACTGGCAAAAACAGGCTTAAATACTAGTCTCTTAATTAGAGCAAGTGCGTGTCCCGAACACGAGGCAGGTGAAACTAATAAGTCACCATGGCAACTAAACAAACAAGGTAGCGCAAACAGGAACTGAAAGAGTCCAAAACAAACATAAAATAACAAAAACATAATCCAGAGCACAGATCATGACAACTATAATTTCATATATTTTTTACTGTTCAGAGTTTCATGTTGATTGTGTCATGTGTTCATTTATTGAAAATATTTGACATTATTATGACATGATGAAACCTTGTTTTTCTGTTTCTTTGTTTAGCAAGTTTTCCAACGATATCAACCTTTTTTAAAAAAAAGGTAATCATCAAGACAATTACGACAAGTCAGATTTACCAAAAACGGTCACACCTAAAATCGTGAGCTCAATTGACTTTGTATTGAAGAGGTTGACCATAAATTGGTGCATTTTTACCGGGTTTAACTCTCTTAATATTCATCACAGAAAAATATTATACTTACATCAGTGTAATCATATCTAATAATAATTGTTTCATGTAAATAATTTAGTCTTTAAATTTTAAACACATACCGACTGTAGACACGGTAGATTATTTTAACAGAGAAACCAAACAACTGCTTAACCAGCATTGAAATATCTTTGTTCATTATTATTGATGGATATTGATGATTATTTCTTTAACATCCGATTTTTCTGTTTATATGTGTGATCAAATTCAGTTTGAATTGTATTTAATGACAAAAAACAAACCAAAAAAAGAAGCATAGAACAGGCTTAGAACGATCCAAATCCCTTGCAACACGTTGAGGTGTAAATGCCGGGCTGGAATAAGAAGCCTCTTGATTAGGGATTGCCTGCAGATGAGTTTCCTAATTACAAAGTATGGAAAGGTGCTCAAGCCAGAAGTAAAGTGGCTGGGAAACAAAAGCAGACAGGAAGTACATCGAAAAAATAAAGGCGTTCGGCAGGAAATGACCTTCAAACTGTTCTGCTGGATCACAACATAATATTGGGTCAATATTTGTGACAATGTGTCTCAGACTTAGAGAAATTTTGTTAATCCACAAGGGAAATTGTTCCACACAGTAGCTCAGTTTGAAAAGATGGAAAGGGTAAGGATGGAAAGGATAATGCAGGTTTTAATTAGACTAAAAATGTATTACAGTAGTAATATAGAATACAACATATGCAATATTTACATATTATATATACAGTATATAATATATACTGATATATAATTATATTATATTGTTATATAATCAATACAATATCAGAATCCAAATCCAAATTAAAACACTTTTATTTTCATTGCATGGAAAGAACGGAATTGAACAGCAATCCAGCTCAGTGCTTTTAAAACAACCTACATAAAGTACTCTTAAAACAACAAAAAATAACACACTTTTTAAAACATAAAAAAAATGTTAAAAACATATTGGACAGCAGATCTCTATCTGAGTTAAGCAGGTTAATAAAGTAGTGAGTGTTCAGGTTTACAATACAAATACAATTATATGTAATTGTATTTGTAACAATGGCATGATGGCTTCACTCCATCACATTTTTAAAAAAGTATGTTCTACAAATTTTCACCCAAATTATATGTTATTTAATATACCTTACGTGCATGACGTTGCAATATTTGTATTATATTATTTTGTAGCAGTAGACAGTTTATTATAATGGTTTTACACCCTTTTTTATTTTTATTTTTGTATTGCTTTACTTATTTTCCTACGATACACTCTTTGATTCTATTTTGTAAAATGCTCCATTCGGTCTATCATTTGTGCACTTTCATTTTTGAAAATGCTCTTGATTTATTACATGCATCCCTTCCTGTTAAAAAATTGCCACACTGACGAAGACCTTGTCGAAACCGGTTTGTGTTTGGTAGCACTTGAGCAGTTTATAATGAAATTAAAAAGAAACACAAGTGTTGCTGGCCTTGCTTTTTTTTTTTAAGTACACTTTTTGCTGCACACCTCTTTGTGTTTGTTCTATTATGTTTTTTGGAGAGTGCGGGTTTTTCCTTTATTTAATAGACAAATATTTACCAGGCTGTTCAACGAAATTAAGGAAATATCGGCAAGTGATTACTTCAGGGGAAAGTGAGAGCTTCCAAATTCTCTGCCGGTGCTAAAAGTGTGGCATTAACAGCGGGGTCGGCAACCCAAAAAGTTGAAAGAGCCATATTGGACCACTAGTAAATCAGAAGCTACTCAAAAGGTGAGATAAAGTCAGAGGTATAGATGTATGTCCAAGTTGAAGGCAACAGCAGGCTGTCTTCTTCTAATGGGTTTCTTACAATCTTTGCAAGCCGGGTAATGTTTGCTGTGGTCTGGAACAACATGACACACAAACAGCTATCTGAAATGCAGCCAATATTACATACAGATAATGTGTCATGAGTCATGTAAAACTAAATTAAATCAAATGAACTCAAATATACCTGCAAATTGTCACAACATGGTTTTCGCAGTATAATGCGAGGCTTGTTCTCCCGGGATGCAAACGGACTATTCCAGACAAGGCTTGCAGGTAGGAACATATTTAATAATCTTCACCCAAAAAAGGTACAACAACGAAAAACTAGGCTGATCGCACGTGGAGTTAAAGTAAATACTTAGCATAGACTACGGACATAGAGAACTAATAAAACTGTGGCATAAAATAAACACAACTTACGTGGTCCAGGCATGAGACAAACAAAACGGCATAAGCGAACAACTAGCATGAACTATGGCATAGCAAGAAACAAACAGCATGAACTATGGTATTGCATGAAACAAGCATGGAACTGTGGCATGAAAAAACTACTGACGCCAGGCCGAGAGATCAGAAAAGGCAGGCTTAAATAGTGCCTGATTAGTGCTCGGGCAGCCGGTGAGCTGGCAAACACCAATCAGAGACAGGTGGAAACAATACATAACCATGGTAACGAAAACAAACAAGGGTGCTCAAAAAAAGGGAACTAACAGAATATAACAAAAACATGATCCGAACCACAGATCATGACACAAATGAGGCAAAAACATGCAAAATGTACATACAGCTATCCTAAATAGCATGTTAGCATTGATTAGCTTGACCAAATATGCCTGATTAGCACTCAAACAAGTCAATTGCATCAACAAAGCGCACCTTTGCGCATTCACGCACAGTAAAAAACCTTTGGTGGACAAAATGAGACAAAGGAGTGGAAGATTTGACACGTAAACAAATGGTCCACAATATGGTGGGTCAAGAACCTCCAAAATTAGTAGGACAAAACAATGTTCACCAAATATTCTCATCAGTGAAGCATTCACACTAACATATTAAAACAATGGGCTTTCTAACCATTGGGAAAGTTTGTGTCATGTTTGTCCTCAAACAAAAAAACATACGAAAACAAAACATACATTTTTTCCCAACTATTTTTCCATTGCCAATTCTTTTTATAAAAAACCTCCAGGGAGCCACTAGGGCGGCGCTAAAGAGCCGCACTAGACTGCTGTGACATTTCAGATTTAAGACTAACTATTTCTACAGTGTAAACTGCTCTTCCACTGTCAGTTCCAGTCCAGTAAGATGAGGACACACTCGGGCAATATAAAGAGAAAAGACAAAAAAAAAAAAAAGGGGCCTCTTACCAGCAGAGCTCAGGCTAATTCTGGATCATCTTCCCCAATAGAAAGGGCAAATATTTTGGGGGTCCTTTTCAAAGAAAAACCCTGAGCAATTTGCTTTGGAATCAGGCAGGGCAGAGGAAGTCAGGAGTAGTAAAGCAGCAACACATGGAGGATTGCACATGGAAGTCGTTACGTGCAGGAAATATAAGATACACGCGAGACAAAACATTGGCCACGTTCACACTGCAAGGTTGGATATCCAATCTGATTTTTTTTTTTTTTCGTCGAATCAAATCTTTTTATGTGGTCGTTTACGTTACAAAACAAAAAATTACCATTTCTAATGTGAATGCAATCGGACCCGCATGCGGACATGACGGCGCAGTGTCAGTACTGGCGTCATACTTGCCGTACTTGAGACCTCCAAATTTGGGAGATTGGTGGGGGGGCATAAAACTGTGGCATAAAATAACCACAACTTTCGTAGTCCAGGGATGAGACAAACAAAATGTACGGAGCCACGGCATAAGCGAACAACTAGCATAAACTATGGCATAGCAAGAAACAAACAGCATGAACTATAGTATCGCAAGAAACAAGCATGAAACTGTGGCGTGAAACAACTACTGATGCCAGGCCAAGAGATCAGAAAAGGCAGGCTTAAATAGTGCCTGATAAGTGCTCGGGCAGCAGGTGAGCTGGCGAACACCAATCAGAGACAGGTGGAAATAATACATAACCATGGGAATCAATACAAACAAGGGTGCAATAAAACGGGAACTAAGGGAGTCCAAAACTAACAGAACATAACAAAAACATGATCCGAACTACGGATCATGACACGGATGAGGCAAAATCATGCAATATGTACATACAGCTAGCCTAAATAGCATATTATTTGGGATAATGGGTGGGGGGCGTTTTGAGAGCGGGGAGGCAGCGGGTTGTGTATATATATATATATATATATATATACACATATATATAGTCTTACAGTGACTTCCTTGCTTGTTCTGAGTGTACAGTGACTTCCTTGCTTGTTCTGAGTGCTGTTATCCACACCTGCTCTTGATTAGTTATCAGAGAATGAGTTACCGGCAAGCAGACAAAAGCTGTCTTTGATCTTATCATTTAAAAGGCTTGTAAAACTTCACCTTGTAGGATGGGAAGCGACATGGAGGTGTAGGTTTCTTTGATGTATTGTAATCCACAGGAAGATTTTGTCTTGACCCGAGATCAACAAAGCAGAGAGGAAGCAGGTCCTGACCCCCCTCCAGGCACCTTTTCTTTGAACTGTTTTGTAACCAAAGGTGTCGGCTGTTTACGACACCTTATATATATATATATATATATATATATATTATATATATATATATATATATATATATATGTATATATATATATATATATATATATATAATATATATATATATATATATATATATATTCAATGGAGAAGTTTGATCTACAAAATTTGCAGGCTGCATACTCCTTCCCATTCGAGCTGTCCTGGATGAACTTAAATTATTCTTTCCAATCATTTTGGAAATTGCAAGCGTACTTCTTCTTATTTGCCGTGGCCATGTCTCTTCTTATTTCTCCTGCTTCGTCTCTGCTTCTTTTTTGGACATTACTACTTGCCGTAATTTTGAAGCAATGCATGATGGGAATCCGGATGTTGTGTGTCAGTGTATTAACGTGCCGGCCTGAATAAACACACGTTGAGAAATAGCTCCGTGCCTGCCTACTTTATGGGTTATAGATAAACCTATGGATAACGGAGACTTATATAATAGTCTCCTTTTCAGGTGAGGGATGACGCTAAAGGCAGTGCCTTTAAGGCACGCCCCCAATATTGTTGTCCTGGTGAAAATCGGGAGAAATTCGGGAGAATGGTTGCCCTGGGAGTTTTTCGGGAGGGGCAACCATGACCTTGATGACCCGGAGTTAACCCGGAGTTTTAGCTCGGTGGTTACCGCATACTTGCCCACCCTCCCGATATACTCATTCATGAACGGATTATTTATATATAAGAAATACTTGAAAATATATACCCCCCTCCCATCTCCCAAATGCGGAGGTCTCACGGTTGGGTTAGCGTTCTTGCCTCTCATGCTGAACCACAAGGATTTCATCAATACCAAGGTTGGAATCGGTATACAATCGATACTAGAGTGATTAGATTGATATTTTTATTTACTCAAAATATTGTTTTGTTGTTTTCTTTAATGTTTACAGATTCAGGGAATAATCCCTGGGACAAAGGTAGACTTTGATGGGATCAAACCAAAGGGTTGAAATCAGTTGCAGTTTTTGCTCTTGTTGTCGGGAATTCAAAGAGCAACAGTAGGCGTGACCCCAGGATGCAGAGACAAGAAGGGACACGCAAGTAATAAGGAAGTTTGGTGAACAAAAGGCATGCCGTGAGACATTCATCACAGCAGACAACAAATCAGGAAAATGAGGAAGGCGACGCAGACAGATAAACCCTCCTGATTACTAATCAGAGGCAGGTGTGTCAGGTTCAAACCCTGATGACATTTATTAAACAGACAAAGAAGCAAGGAATTAAACAGAGACAGAATTAAATTTGGCTCAATGAGGAGAAACACGTAGACCTGTTTTCTTTGTACAGTGTCCCACAACGCTCTGACGAATGATTGTACGCTTCCTCTTTTATTTAGACTTCCCCTGATTACATGGCAACAGCTGTTTCTAAAGGAAGGGGAGTCCTCAACAGCCGACACCTTTGGTTACAAAACAGTTCAAAGAAAAGGTGCCTGGAGGGGGGTCAGGTCCTGCTTCCTCTCTGCTTTGTTGATCTCGGGTCAAGACAAAATATTCCTGTGGATTACAAAGCATCAAAGAAACCTACACCTCCACGTCGTTTCCCATCCTACACAGTGGAGTTTTACAAGCCTTTCAAATGATAAGATCAAAGACAACTTTTGTCTGCTTGCCGGTAACTCATTGAAACAAAGTTTGGTGATAACTTAGATACAATTATTCTGACAGGTGAGTCCTCTGATCACTAATCAAGAACACGTGTGGAGAACAGCACTCAGAACAAGCTGGGTAGTCACTGTAAGACTTAACTAAAACAGGAAGTGGAACAAAAAAAAAAAGAGCGCAAGACAGGAAGGAACACTAAACACAGGAAAACAATCCAAAACCCCCAAAACTGTCACACATTTCATGACATTTGTTTAGTTATTGTGCACAACCACTACTGCAACACACTTCTTGTCGGGATCCCCAGCAAGAACATTCAGAAGCTGCATTACATACAGAATAGTGCTGCTGGGTTCCTGATGAGAGTGCGGAAATACGACCACATCACACCAACTCTCAAATCCCTTTACTGGCTTCCTGTTCCACTCGGGATCGAATTCAAAATCCCTCTACTAGCTCACCAGTGCCTTCAGGGAAATGCCCCCGTCTACCTCAAAGAACTGCTTACCCCCAAATCCTCCACACGACACCTCCGCTCCAATCAGGCTAACCTCCTCCAACCTCCAAGGACAAAGCTACAAACTATGGGAGACCGGGTTTTTCGCTCCAATGCTCCTAGACTTTGGAACGCTCTCCCTGACCACCTGAGGGCACCACAGACTGTGGATGCTTTTAAAAAAGGCTTAAAAACCCTTCTGTTTTAAAAAATAAAACCTTTTTATAGATTTGCATGCTGGTTCTAGCTATTGGGCTGTTTCTAGTTTTGTATTTTATCTATTTGTATTGTCTTTTTTATTATTATTATTACTATATTTATTACACTGTGGCACTTTGAGGTTGTTTGCTCAATGTAAAGTGCTTTTTTACAAATAATATATATTATTATTATATTACGATTGCCTTTGTTTTGATCAAACAATTGCACGCAATGAAAGAAGTCCATCCATCCATCCTTTTTCTACCGCTTATTCCCTTTTGGGGTCGCGGGGGGCGCTGGCGCCTATCTCAGCTACAATCGGGCGGAAGGCGGGGTACACCCTGGACAAGTCGCCACCTCATCGCAGGCAATGAAAGAAGTCACTATTTTTAACCATAAATGAATTGAAATATGCATCGGCAGCATAAAAACTTGGTCAAATCATCCTTACTTTCATGCTACAACTGTAATTAAGTTTTATTGGGCTGTAAATAATAGAGAAACGTACAATTATGATACATACGTTCGAATGACAAACCCTCAAAATTAAGTCAACAGCCACATTTAAATCCCATCCAACTCGCAGTTTAACCACTCTATCTTTCCGCTGACTGCTTTCGGTACAACTACTGGAATATAGCGTGGCTGAAGCGAGTCCATAAAGTATCCGCTAGTACATGAGAAAATTATATCACGCAACCGCACTCCGCAGAGAGAATGAGAGCACATCGCTGCTGTCAGCCACTTGGAAGAAGTTAAAAACACTGTCCAGACTTTCTCATTCCAAAAGTTCCCTTTTTTATACCCAAGAGGGCTGACTCCCCTCGCCTGACTCTGATCTATCTACTCAGCAGATTTCCACCCCATTTTGCCATTGATTTCCTCTATCAAACACCTTCTAATCTGGCCTGGAGAGGAAGCGGTTTTCAACTGTGTTGTTCCCCAAAAAAGAATGCATTGCTATATAAATATAAGGCCACTCTCCAAATAGTTCTCTAAACGCCTAAGTCAATCATTATTATGGATCTCAGTGACAAAAAGTAAGCCTATGGTAGAATTGGTGCCGATGAAATAGTTTACAGAACATTGGTTTTCCTTACTAAATTGCTCTAAAGCGTCGAAAACCATATCGCACAATAATCGACGCGACCGAATAATAAATGTAATAAATTAGAGATGTCCGATAAGAGCTTTTCTGATATTCCGATATTGTCCAACTCTTAAAGGGGAACATTATCACCAAACCTATGTAAACGTCAATATATACCTTGATGGTGCAGAAAAAAGACCATATGTTTTTTTAACCGATTTCCGAACTCTAAATGGGTGAATTTTGGCGAATTAAACGTCTTTCTATTTATCGCTCTCGGAGCGATGACGTCAGAACGTGACGTCACCTAGGTAGTCAACGCCATTTTCTCCACCACATTTCAAACACCAAATCAAATCAGTTCTGTTATTTTCCGTTTTTTCTACTGTTTTTTTGGAACCATCATGCCTCGTCGGTGTGTTGTCGGAGGGTGTAACAACACCATCAGGGACGGATTCAAATTGATTTACGTAGAATGTGCATCGATTAGCACGTCATGCTAATCAATGCTAACATGCTATTTAGGCTAGCTGTATGTACATATTGCATCGTTATGCCTCATTTGTAGCTATATTTGCATTCAGCCTTTCCCTCCATCCACATTTAATGCCAAACAAACACATACCAATCGACGGATTTAAGTTGCTCCAGATGCAAAAGTCCCTCGTTTTTAATGATTTCTGCTGGTGGTGTGCTTTGGGATTTTTTCAATGAAAACAATGTGCCTTGGCTCAAAAAAGGTTGAAAACGTTGCATTAAACAATGTAACAAGGTTTTCCAAAATAAATCAACTCAAGTTATGGAACAAAAATGCCAACATGGCACTGCCATATTAATTATTGAAGTCACAAAGTGCATTATTTTTTTTAACATGCCTTTAAAACAGCAGCTTGGAATTTGGGACATGCTCTCCCTGAGAGAGTATAAGGAGATTAAGGTGGAAGGGGTTGGAAGGGGGTTCGGGTGTTTGATGTGGAGGGGGGCGGGGTGTAAGGGTTAGCGGGGGGTGTATATTGTAGCGTCCCGGAAGAGTTAGTGCTGCAAGAGTTTCTGGGTATTTGTTCTGTTGTGTTTATGTTGTGTTACGGTGCGGATGTTCTCCCGAAATGTGTTTGTCATTCTTGTTTGGTGTGGGTTGACAGTGTGGGGCATATTTGTAACAGTCTTAGGGGCGGCATGGTGTAGTGGGTAGTGCGGCTGTGCCAGAAACCTGAGGGTTGCAGGTTCGCTTCCCACCTATTGACATCCAAAAAACTGCTGTTTTGTCCATGGGCAGGACACTTCACCCTTGCCCCCGGTCCCGCTCACACCGGTGAATTAATGATAGGTGGTGGTCAGAGGGGCCGTAGGCGCAAACTGGCAGCCACGCTTCCGTCAGTCTACCCCAGGGCAGCTGTGGCTACAGATGTAGCTTACCACCACCAGGTGTGAATGAATAATGGGTTCCCACTTCTCTGTGAGCGCTTTGAGTATCTAACAATAGAAACGCGCGATATAAATCTAATCCATTATCATTGTTGTTATAGTCTTAAAGTTGTTTATACGGCCACCCTCAGTGTGACCTGCATGGCTGTTGACCAAGTATGCCTTGCATTCACTTGTGTGTGTGAAAAGCCATAGATATTATGTGATTGGGCCAGCATGCCAAGGCAGTGCCTTTAAGGTTTATTGCCGCTCTGTACTTCTCCTTACGTCCGTGTACAAAGGTACACGGACTCAGATATGAACTTGAAGTGCCATCCCATGGAATTGTCCAAAAGTATTTTGGTATCAAAGTATTCAAAGTTCCTTTCACTGGAACTAAGTGGCCAAGCCCAACTAATGAAAAGCCAACCCCACGCCATAATTCCTCCTCCACCAAATTACACATTCGGCACAAAGCAGTCCGAAATAAAGTTAAAGTACCAATGATTGTCACACACACACTAGGTGTGGCAAAATTATTCTCTGCATTTGACCCATCACCCTTGATCACCCCCTGGGCGGTGTGGGGAGCAGTGAGCAGCAGCGGTGGCCACGCCCGGGAATCATTTTTGGTGATTTAACCCCCAATTCCAACCCTTGATGCTGAAATGTGGCGTTCTCCTGGTAACCTCCAAACCCAGACTGGTCCAGATGGAAAAGCGTGACTCATCAGTCCAGAGAAGGCGTCTCCACTGCTCTAGAGTCCAGTGGCGACGTGCTTCACACCACTGCATCCCACGCTTTGCATTGAACTTGGTGATGTATGACTTAGATCAGACCTGGGCAAATTAAAGCCTGGGGACCACATGCGACCCGTTAAGCTTTTCAATCTGGCCCGCCGGACATACCCAAATATTTGTTTTAGATCTTTAAGATGGAAAGTGTAGCTGCCATTATGATGTGCAGTGATGTTTTCAAATTACCATAAGTCTTAAACTATACAACATATTTCAATGTTTGGAATCTGCGCTTTTGCATGATATTTTAGCGACTAGTGTTGTCCTGATACCAATATTATTTTGATACTTTTCGGTACTTTTTAATACTTTTTTAAATAAATGAGACCAGAAAAAATGCATTATTGGCTTTATTTTAACAAAAATAATCTTAGGGTGTGGCGTACTGGTACTTTTCAGAGGCGGTATGGTATAGAACAGGGGTAGGGAACCTATGGCTCTAGAGCCAGTTGTGGCTCTTTTGATGACTGCATCTGGCTCTCGGATAAATCTTAGCTGACATTACTTAACAGGATAAGTAATTAATAATTCCGCTGGTAATCGCAGTGTTAAAAATAACGTTCAAAATATCTGTTTTCTACCTCACCTGTTTAAGAAGTCACAATAATGGTAAGAAGTATTTTATTTATTATTGGTTAGCTTCAGAATAACAATGTTATTAAAAAGAATCAGAGACTTATTATACTCGAAAAATGTTGGTCCTACTTAAAAATGCATGCATTTAGTTGTGTTCAGTGTTAAAAAAAAATATTATATGGCTCTCACGGAAATACATTTTGAAATATTTGGCCTTCATGGCTCTCCCAGCAAAAAAGGTTCCCGACCCCTGGTATAGAATATGATTTATTAGTATCGCGATACTATACTAATACCTGTATACCGAACAACCCTACTAGTTACTATGGTAATGTAAATAACAGCAGGTCAGACTAGGCACCAAGCAGTGTGGGTGGGGAGCGTTTCCACAGAATGTTTCCAGAGCCTGAAATGCGGGTGTAAGGGAAAGACGCGGAAGGATATTTTTACTAGAAAGTTCTAAAGCTGAGTGATATATTACATATATCAGATTGTAGATGTTTTTGTTTTTTTACCCTTCACGTTCATATTTCGCTGTGATTGAATAGAATGGAATAGAATAGAATAAAAGTACTGTATTGATCCCTGGGGGAAATTCAGCACCACAGTTCGCTCACAATAGACTATAATAATAATATATAACATATATTATACATACATGTTATAATATATGAATAATATAAATTGTTGCATTTTTGTTGCATTTGGCTTGATTGTGAAATATGTCGATTGAGAGCGGGTGTGACGTTCATTTGTTCTCAATATTCAGGGTTTTATCGTTCATAGAAAAAATACAATTCTATTCCCTTTTCAAGGCGGTCTGTCATAACATTTTTTAGCATTCAATCAGACTTTATTGTGAAGTTTTGTATTAGTTCTCCTAAAAATAGATACACTGTCCCCCAGACACATTTTTTAATCTAAATTTGTCCCCCCGAGTCAAAATAAATGCCCAGGCCTGGCTTAGATACTGCTGCTCGGCCATGGAAACCCATTCCATGAAGCTCTCTGCGTACTGTACGTGGGCTAATTGGAAGGGCACAGAACGTCTTTGCACTGTGCACTCTGTCAGTTTATGTGGCCTACCACTTGGTGGCTGAGTTGCTGTTGTTCCCAAACTCTTCACTTTTCTTATAGTAAAGCTGACTTTGGAATATTTTGGAGCGAAGAAATTTCACAACTCGATTTGTCGCACAGGTAGCATCCTATGACAGTTCCGCTAGAAATCACAGAGAGCGGCCCATTCATTCACCAATGTTTGTAGAAACAGTCTCCATGCCTAAGGGCCAAGTGATTAGGACACCTGATTTTCATGATTTGAATGGGTGGCCAAATACTTTTGGCAATATAGTGTATATCGAGGGAAATCTACATTAAAACATGAAGCTTTGTTTTGTCGTGTAAATATAACTGATTCGTAAATTAGGTTTATGAGTAATTTCGGATTATTTGCGAACGCGTGATTACAAAAAATATCTTTGTTTTGTTTACTGAATACCTCCCGTCCAAAGGCAAAACCTAGTAACTCACTTCTAGCTGAGTTTGAGAAAACAGAGGAAAACCAATCCATCTTGATGCTGTCTTACAAAGATCTACAAAGTCATCAAACGTATAGATGTTTTCTTGAGCTTTCATTTTTCTTGCCGACTGAGCCATGGATTGAATCTGCTCTCATGAACGTGTGCCCTTTCTCCAGATATTTTATCACAATCTCGGGTGGGCCCCATTCTGCGTTTGCACATTGGGCAAGAGCCGTGTACAGCGTCCAGTTTTAATTGTGACCTCCACAGTTATCTGCCCAAAAGAATATGCAAGGGGGAAGAATCAAGAACAATACATTTAATGAAGGTGCTTGCAACATCCTGGGCCAATCTTCCAAATATCCCCTGGTGCCATAATATCACATAATCAGGTCGACCGTCGGCCCCCATTCGTGCAAATGTCTCATTAAAGACAATAAGGCGACTGACAAAGAAGCTTCGATTGGTCCCTTGAGATACTAGGTTTTTCTGTTGTATCTACGCGGTTATGTGGTAGTTGCTAGGTCCTGCCATGCGCGTAACAGCTTACTTACGGAACAAATCACAATATCGCATACACTAATGTAAAGCATATCACATAGGAACTCCAAAATTATTATCAGCTCAGTTTTGACCAAAATTGAGTTACTGGGTTTTGCCTTTGGACGGGAGTGATGGTTCAGCTGCACTTATTTCAAATAATATCCCTCACAGCGGCTGAAATCTACGAGGGCGTGTTGGCCTCGTTTCCCTGTCTGTGCCGGGAACTCCTGACAAGTCAGGATAGCTCGGCAGCTCTCTTTTGACTCCTGGACGCGTTTCTTTCTCGAGGTGGCGAGGCGCGATAAAGAGAAACTAAATATCTGCGTCATCCTTTACGGTCTGATGCAAGTGAGTGGATCTGCTTTACTCCTCATTACACGGTTGCATTTAAAGAGATAGTGAAAACGCCGACATCCAGGGTAATTCAGTGCCTCCAGGATTTTACATGCTTGTTTGTGTCATTTGTTTTGTTTGCAGAGAGTTGCAGCACACAATTTGCAGTCTTTTTCGCCAGCTTAGTTTTCAATGAGAATGAATCAATTTGCTATTTTATGGATTTGTTGTCAGTGGGTCGAGTTTTACTCGTCAACTTCACCCAGGGGTGGGCAACCCAAAACGTTGAAAAAGCCATATTGGACAAAAAATACAGAAAAAAAAAAATAAATCTGTCTGTAGCCGCCCAAAAAATTAAAAGCCGTATATAAGTCTTATAGTAATATAATAAGTAACAATGAAAATCATGTGAATAATCACTCAATGGAGAACTGGGGCTGGGATTTAAGGATTGGAAATAATCATGTATTACATACCGTACATTACCTTTTGCACTATATTACTTTATATTATTATGTGTTGTCAACTTTGCAATTTTCTTTCGTTTATTATTATTATTATTTTTTTTATGCCATTGCCTGAAATAAATAAATAAATGAAAAAACAAACAAAAATGAAATGAAATAATAAAGGCAACACATGACTTAAGTGTCTATAGTAGCTATAATAGCCTACTATCAAAATGACGCAGGCTGATGCAAATCTTCGTTGACAGAAATGTTGAAATGTAATATTTATTCTACACATTTTTACAACATTAGAAACCATTAGTAAATTACAAGTTCCTTAGAAGGTGAGATAACTCCTGGAAATTACTAGCTTTTAATAACCAAAGGTATATATGTGTGTGTCCAAGTTAAAGGAAACGGCAGGCTGTCTTTTTTTAATAGATTTATTACAATCTTTGGCAAGCTAGGTAATGTTTGCTGTGGTCTGGAACAATATGGCACACACAAAACAATATTGCATAAAGATAATGTGCCTTTCTAGATATATAAATATTTGTATTGACAGCATTACTAATATATAGATACTATGCAAATACAATAAAAGATAAGCTTTTTGGTTGTTGTTTTTTTATAATTTATAATCTTCATTATTTACTTCAAGTTATTACAGTATGTGTCTATTACATATGTATTTATTTGTCTTATTAATTTAGCCCAAAGGGGGTGCATTTTGATGTCTTACAGACACTTATTACATGTGTTGGCCAGAGGGGGAGCATTTAAATTTTTTCCGGACACTTGTCATTTCATATGTTGACCAGAGGAGGAGGACTTTTAAAACCAACACACAGTCAATATGAAAAATCCCTCCTATTTGGGACCACCCTAATTTTGATAGATTTTACCACTAGGGGTGCAAATGAGCTCTGTGTTTTTTGTTTTTCGTAATGTGCTTTAGGCCAATGACAAATTAGTTTATGAACCACAGATGGCCCCTGTGCCGCACTTTGAGCAACCCCACTGTCGAAACTAACTGTTAATGGCCACTATAGTCTTACTACCGTAGTGTATTTGGTCATCCTATGGTCACATATGGGACGCGGGTTGTCTTACGTCAGCACCGGAAGTCGTAAAATCAGCCGTTCACTTGGCGGGTTTTTTCGGGGATGAATAGGGAAGTCTTTGTTTAGCTGCGGTCTTGTTTTATCATATATTGATCCCTTTGCACCAGTCATTGTTTACTTTTCTATGCACATTAAATCAACAAAAAATCCTGACTTTGGAGCAATGTTCACAGACTCTAGTATTTGGCTCTGTAGTACAGTGTTTTTCAACCACAGTGCCATGACACACTAGTGTATGGTGAGATATTGTCTGGTGTGCCGTGGGATATTATGTAATTTCACCTAATTGGGTTAAAAATAATTTTGGCAAAAAGGTAATTATAGTCTGCAAATAATGTGTCGTTCTTGAGAGTCTGTGCTGTCTAGAGCTCGGCAGAGTAACCGTGTAATACTCTCACATATCAGTAGGTGGCAGCCGGAAGCTAATTGCTTTGTGGATGTCAAGAACATGGCTTGTCGTGATCACAATATGCAGACGACAGCGGGAGGCAGCGTGCAGGTAAAAAAGGTACCCAACGCTTAAAAGATTTAGCGATTAGGAGCAACGTTCCCTCTAAGGTACGCGCCTGTGCAATTGCACACTGCTCACGCATCGTCTGCGCATGGCAAATCTACGCCGCGCACAAAATCGAATAAAAAGATAAGCGCATAACAGTGTGCACGTCTGCCATCGCTCACATTTGCACCACTGAATGCTCAAGGAGTTTTGGCGTTTGCTCACACATATAAAAAAATGGAAGGAAAATTGATTAGGAGTGACAGATTGTTTGGTAAACGTATAGCATGTTCTATATGTTATAGTTATTTGAATGACTCTTACCATAATATGTTACGTTAACATACCAGGCACCTCCTCAGTTGGTTATTAATGCGTCATATAACGTACACTTATTCATCTGTTGTTCACTATTCTTTATTTATTTTAAATTGCCTTTCAAATGTCTATTCTTCGTGTTGGGTTTTATCAAATAAATTTCCCCCAAAAATGCGACTTATACTCCAGTGCAACTTATACTCCCGTATACTAAAGTATTGTCCGATCATTACCTTATAAAATTTGAGGTTCAGACGCATGTTCGTCAAACTAATAATAATAATAACTGCTATAGCAGCCGCAATATTAATACAGCCACAACGACAACTCTTGCTGACCTACTGCCCTCGGTAATGACACCGCTCCAGTACTCTGGAATGCCCTCCCGGTAACAGTTCGAGATGCCACCTCAGTAGAAGCATTTAAGTCTCACCTTAAAACTCATTTGTATACTCTAGCCTTTAAATAGACTCCCTTTTTAGACCAGTTGATCTGCCGTTTCTTTTCTTTTTCTTCTATGTCCCACTCTCCCTTGTGGAGGGGGTCCGGTCCGATCCGGTGGCCATGTACTGCTTTTCTGTGTATCGGCTGGGGACATCTCTGCGATGCTGATCCGCCTCCGTTTGGGATGGTTTCCTGCTGGCTCCGCTGTGAACGGGACTCTCGCTGCTGTGTTGGATCCGCTTTGGACTGGACTCTCGCGACTGTGTTGGATCCATTGTGGATTGAACTTTCACAGTATCATGTTAGACCCGCTCGACATCCATTGCTTTCCTCCTCTCTAAGGTTCTCATAGTCATCATTGTCACCGATGTCCCACTGGGTGTGAGTTTTCCTTGACCTTATGTGGGCCTACCGAGGATGTCGTGGTGGTTTGTGCAGCCCTTTGAGACACTAGTGATTTAGGGCTGTATAAGTAAACATTGATTGATTGATTGATACTCCGAAAAATACGGTACTAAAAAATCAATACTAACTTTAATCGTTTTTTCACAGAATACTACTTTCTGTACTCAAGTCATTATTTTGATGACTACTTCGTACTTTTACTTAAGTTATATTATTCTAAAGTAATGGTACACTTACTTGTGTACAATTGTTGGGTACTGGATGTCATCTTGTGATACAAAACTCCTGGCTCTTTAAAAAAAAAAAAAAAACTGCAATTCCAAAGTCTCCAAAACAACCCGGGCTGGATAAGGGCTATGAAAGGAAGACTTAACAGAGGCAATAGTGGACTTTATCATTCATCAATGCCTAAGGGCGCTGACCTCTGACAGCTCGCAGGTATAATGTATGAGCTGCATTACAGCAGACCGTCTACCTGGCCACCCCCGGTCTAAAAAGATGGCTACTTTTAAGACTAGCTATACACATGTCAGGAATGATGGAAGTGGTAATAAACCATGCCGTCCATTAGCTGGCTGTTTTTTGCCATTAACTGAAGCGGGGACGATGTTTTAGCCTGTCAGCGGTCCCCATATTGCCCGAAAATCGAAATCTCTGGATCTGTGGCGTTAAAAAATACACAAGGGGGTGGTTTGGAGTTTAGGTAGGGGAGGGTGAATCTCGTCCGTCTTTCTCCCCTGACGTGTGCTATTGAAGGCGAAGGGGACAGGATGCAAACAAACGCCGTCCTGTGTGTGTGTGTTATTGTGTGTGTAAGAGTGTGTAGGTGTGTGTGTGTGCCGTCCTCCACCACCGCCTTGGTGATCCGTCTCCCTCGTGTCAAACTGAGTTGAGATGACTCCCAGGCCATGTTGACCCACAGGGATGCTTCCCTTCAACGTGCACACACACACATGCACACACACACACTTGCACGCACACAACGGCCCCCAAAGCGCTAGATAAACACAATTAAATGACCCCGCCCTCCGTTGTCAGTTTTATCTTATCTTACCCTCTAACCTTAAGCCCCCCCCCCAGCACACACACTCTGGAAGAGGCCCCCGGGTGGCCCCTGATTCCTCACCTTCCTCCAGACACAGCCACACTCATTTATATCCTTTTAGTCAATTTTTCTTCATCATCCCTTCCTCCGCTTCCTTCGCCTTCTCACACCAAAGTGTAACAAGTGGCACAAAGGTCTGAAGGGCTTCCTCCAATGTTTACAAGGTGCAATCAGGAGTGGGTGCAAACACTCTTTTGCTACGTTTAATGTATTCCCAACACTTTTTTGGATGAATTGTAATCGTCAGAGTCGTTTTATTGAGACATACTTTACTTTTACTTAAGTATTTCTGGAAAAAAAACAAAAAACTTTTAGACTTAGAGACTTAGACTTCCTTTTTATTGTCATTCAAAATTACAACTTTACAGCACAGATAAGAACAACATTTCATTACATAAACTCATGGTAGTGCAGGATGAAAAAAAAAGCAATAAGGTGCATGTATAATTAAATAAAAACTAAAAAATAAAAAATAAAATATATATATATATTTTATTTTTTTTATTATTTTTCTATTTTATATATATATATATATATATATATATATACATATATATATATATATATATATATATATATATATATATATATGAATATATATATATAAAATAAATAAATATATATAAATTATTCCAACTAAATAAATAGATTACTGTACAGATAAATATATTGCACTTTTTCACATGCGTCCACATTTATGGATGTATGTTATATTGCTTTTTTTATTCCAGCGAGTTAATCCATTTTGGGGGGAGTTAAGGGGAAAATTTAATTATTTAAAAAAAAAAAAAAAAACATTTTTTTTTACTTTGTTACATTGAGTTTAATTCTGATGGCTACATTTATTTAAATAATAATTATACTAAATTAGAAACGGACCCTAGCAGTCACACTTTAAAGTGATGTAACGACACCAGATGTTACAGTTTTACTGAAAACATGCTAAATTTTGCATTTTGGATGAACAATAATTGGATTTTTGTGCTTATCCTTAAAAATATGAATCCATAAAAGGAAAACATCCTAAAATACAATTTCATGGCAATATTTTCATGAAAATCAACCCTTTTTTGTTTGTTTTCAAATCTGCCATATATGGTAAAAATTGAAAAACAGCCCTAATTTTGTTTTTTGATTTGCGTTTCAGATTTTGAAATAGAATGAACGGATGGTACACGGACCGTCTTTTCAATGGCTTTTTAAATTTCTATACTAAGTATTGTAAAGATTGGACTGGTTTGGAGTCGGGATTGCTTTATTTTCTTAATTAGATTGATAAACATTCTGTGATTTTTTCAAATAAAATGTGATAAGTACATTTTTTGTAGGTCAAGACTGCACGTATAAGTTGTATATCAGCAGCTAAAAGGATATTTTGTAACCTGTAACTTGTTTTGAAAAGTTATTATCATTTATATACCAAATATATTACGTGTTGAATCGAGTATCGATTTTGAATCGAATAGTCACCCCAAAAATCTGAATTGAATCGTAGTACCAATAACAAATAAAAAACACAAATTAAGTTACTTACAAGTTACTCAGTACATGAGTAGCTTTTTCACGAAATACCCAAAACATTTTACTTGTATTTTATTAACATTACTCTAAAGTAAACTACTCTACCTACGTCCGGATACAATAAAGCTGACTAATCATTATGGGAGTACTTTGTACTCACTGTAACATCAATCAATCAATCAATGTTTATTTATAAAGCCCTAAATCACAAGTGTCTCAAAGGGCTGCACAAGCCACAACGACATCCTCGGTTCAGAGCCCACATAAGGGCAAGGACAAACTCACAATCCAGTGGGACGTCAATGTGAATGACTATGAGAAACCTTTGAGAGGACCCCCCCCCCCCCCAGGAGAGACCATATTGATACTTGAAGTATGTTGCTTCCAGTTTTACTCAATTTGTTGCCAAAAACTGCAAAAAATAAAGATGAAAAAATTATTGGAGACATTTGTGTCATTGTCCACCTGCTAGGATCCTAACCTCAGTCTTACACACGAAACCTGAGTGCTGACATACTTGGTCATTAAACCCTTGAAAAATGTAAGAAAATGCAGCGACAGCATTTTAAACTCTACTGGGAAAACCTTGGACGAGACGCAGGAATGTTGACTTGTAGCCAGAACATCCGTGAGGTCAGAGGTCATCGACGTTGCACCTGAGAAAAAGACCTGGCTGGCAATCTCTGTTCCAGTTCATACCAGCCTTGGAGGTCAGGACGTTGTGCAGGCCAGTCAAGTTCTTAGACCTCCTCCCACCCGGGACTTTTCCAGAGCGATCGGGTCACACACTGATACATTCTCACAACGCCACGCCCTTTCTATCCTTCCCTCTGACGCCTGTCACTCCATTGACAAAACCCCGGCCCTTGCAGATCAAGGCTGGCGACACCTTTCAACTGACAGTTGCTCGTTTTGTCTCCAGGCGCTAGGTCCTTAACAGGGTCTGATAGGTGACCAAGTCGAGTGATAGTCAATTGGAAGCACTGGGTTGCAGAATTCTTCCAAGTAAACGTTTGATTGGCTGGTTGCGTCACATGGGGGCCCCTGTGCTATGCCTTTGATGTTGCCCAGAAGATATCGTGACAACGGACATGCGTTCAAGTAACTTTTATTGCATTGGTGAGTAAACATTAGAGATGTCCGTTAATATCGGATAATAAATGCTTAATATGTAATATCAGAAATTATCAGTATTGGTTTTAAAAAGTGAAATTTACTTTTTAAAACGCTGCATTTTTGGTAAAACACAGACGTAGGGAGCAGTACAGAGCAATTGCGTCTCCCTCCCCTCCCCTCTCTCCCACACTCAACACAGAAGTTGACGACTGCAGCATGAGAGGTTTACTGGCGAGGCTTGATGACCTCATCAAAACCGCCACGAACGCAGCATAACAACAACAAGAGTGTGTCGTTGCCGGTGCTGTAGCCGTGGCTAACAAGACAACAATGTCTATGGTTTGGGTTTATTTTAAAGTGTCTCTGACAGATAAAAAACTGGCAATTTGCAATGACTGCAAAAAGTTGGTTATGCGAGGGCGAACCAAGACATCTTCCTTTAATACGAGCAATTTGATCTGCCACCTCTTTAAGAATCATAATCAATCAATGTTTATTTATATATCGCTAAATCACAAATGTCTCAAAGGACTGTGCAAACCATTACGACTACGACATCCTCGGAAGAACCCACATAAGGGCAAGGAAAACTCACAGCCAGTGGGACGCCAGTGACAATGCTGACTATGAGAAACCTTGGAGAGGACCTCAAATGTGGGCAACCCCCCCCTCTAGGGGACCGAAAGCAATAGAGGTCAAGCGGGTCTAACATGATACTGTGAAAGTTCAATCCATAGTGGCTCCAACACAGCCGCGAGAGTTCAGTTCAAAGCGGATCCAAGACAGCAGCAAGAGTCCCGTCCACAGGAAACCATCCCAAGCAGAGGCGGATCAGCAGCGTAGAGATGTCCCCAACCGATACACAGGCGAGCGGTCCATCCTGGGTCCCGACGAGCGGTCCATCCTGGGTCTCGACTCTGGACATCCAGTACTTCATCCATGGTCATAAGGAGATACATGATGAATACAAGCGGAAGTGTCAAGGGTATTTGTTGTCGAACCCCAGGATGCAGAGAAGGAGGCAGGCATTGAATGGGAAAACATGGTTTTAATTGAAAATACTCGAACTAAAACAAACAAAGGGTACAAACAAAAAGCGTGCACATGAGTGGAATAACAAACGAAGGGTCTTTAGCATAGAAGCTAGCAAGAAACAAAAAATAACCTAGCGTGGAAGCTAGCGGGTAGCAAACAGGAAAAACTGAAAATGGCTAATGCTAACAGAAACAGCTTACCGCTACGACGACCAGGACAAAATGTAGCACGACAGGTAGTAGCTGTAACAAAACGACACGAATAGAGCGACATGTGGCAACGACAATACAAATGACAATACAATGATCCAGCAGCTGACACAACACAAAGCAGGAACAAATAGGAGCGGGCTGATTGGCAACAGGTGTGGCCAGGTGCCAATCAGCCGCAGCTGAGGAGGAACACAGCACTCAGGCAACAAGACAGGAAGCTGACAAAATAACAGCACTAGACAGGAACTAAGGACAGGAAATACTAAACAGACAAATGCAGAGGAAAAAACTAAAACATAGACAAACTGTCAGGGGAAAGACTGGCAGGAAGATGGAGATGAGTCCTTGTTATGCAGTATGCCAAGCAGTCTTGCACTAAATTAGGACTATGTTGTTTACTTTATTACTCTAGTGTACTCCAAACTGAAGCTGTGTACCTTCATTGTTTGGCATTTAAAAAAATAAAAAATAAATAACGCACTTTGCGAAAGTCAAAGTACAGTATTTCCCATAGTTGTTATCTCAGGGAGAGCATGTCCCAAATTTCAGGCTGCTGTTATGAGACATGTTACAAAAAATAATGCACTTTGTGATTTCATTAATAAATATGGCAGTGCCATGTTGGCATTTATTCCCATAACTTGTTCTCTTATTTTGGAAAACATGTTTAATGCATCCAGCGGGGCATCACAACATAATTAGGAATACTAATGTGTTAATTCCACGACTGTATTGATCGGTATCGGTTGATATCGGAATCGGTATTAAAGAGAAAATCGGATATTCGTCACGTCCGTTGTGTCCTGAGCAAGACACTTCACCCTTGCTCCTGATGGGTGCTGGTTGGCGCCTTGCATGGCAGCTCCCTCCATCAGTGTGTGAATGTGTGTGTGAATGGGTAAATGTGGAAGTAGTGTCAAAGCGCTTTGAGTACCTTGAAGGTAGAAAAGCGCTATACAAGTACAACCCATTTATCATTTTATTTATTTATATTGGCAAAAAAGCCATTATTGGACATTTTTCTATTAAACATAATGACATTTTCCATAGATGGACAATCGATTTCTAGGTCTCCCCAGCACTGCCGCTCCTCTACGAAGAGCTGAATTTCAACCAAGGACTCCGAGCTAACCCGAAGTTATTTAATGACGTCATAGTCGGCGTCTGGTGTTGTGTATGAAATGTGTGCTGGGCTGCGACAATGTTTTGAAAACAACAATTCCAGGGTGAATGAGTGTGGCGTTTGAAAGATCACACTCCTAACCCACTGTGCCAGCTCGCCACATTACACAAACATCACTCCGGCTCCTGTGTTACTTCCGAAGGCGGAATATTGACGGAGCTACTCTGCTGCCATCGTTCTCTGTCCCAGTGCCCCGGCCTACACGTTGTTTTCTCCGCAAATTCTTGATGCTTTAAAAAGTCAGGATACAAGGCTCCACGTCGCTAGATAACATAGCATACACACATATATATATATATATATATATATATATATATATATATATATATATACTAGGGCTGTGAATCTTTGGGTGTCCCACGATTCGATTCAATATCAATTCTCGTGGTCGCTATTCGATTATATATCGATTTTTTCGATTCAACGCGATTCTCAATTCAAAAACGATATTTTTCAAATTCAAAACGATTCTGTATTCATTCAATACATAGGATTTCAGCAGGATCTACCTAGCAGCTAGCAGAGTAGTAGATTTAAAAACAAAAAGCTTTTATAATTGTAAAGGACAATGTTTTATCAACTGATTGCAATAATGTATTTTTTTTTTAACTATTAAACAAACCAAAAATATGGCTTATTTGATCTTTGTGAAAATATTGGACACAGTGTGTTGTCAAGCTTATGAGATGCGATGCAAGTGTAAGCCACTGTGACACTATTGTTCTTTTTTATTATTTTTATAAATGTCTAATGATAATGTCAATGAAGGATTTTTAATCACTGCTATGCTGAAATTATAACTAATATTGATACTCTTGTTGATAATGTTCATTTTTGTTTCACTACTTTTGGTTTGTTCTGTGTCGTGTTTGTGTCTCCTCTCAATTGCTCTGTTTATTGCAGTTCTGAGTGTTGCTGGGTCAGGTTTGGTTTTGGAATTGGATTGCATTGTTATGGTATTGCTGTGTAGTGGTTTGTTGGACTCATGAAAAAAATAAATCGATTTTTTAAAAATGAGAATCGATTCTGAATCGCACAATGTAAACGATTCGATTCATATTCAAATCGATTTTTCTTACACCCCTAACTGATATATATATATACATATATACATATACATATACACATAAATAAATCCCTTGCGCACTAATTGAAAGAGGGCGCACTTGATGTCAAGTTATCGATGGAAAAATGCATTTACTAAAGACCATATGATTTGACACACAAGCGGTAGAAAATGGATTACAAAGGACAGATTTTAAAAAGATAAATAAATGTGAAACATTTTTGAAAAAATTAAAAAATAAAATAAACTTGAGACTACCCGCAGTCTGGACTTTGAACGCTGGTGGGCCATAGTTTTGGGACCACTGGTATATGTTTTATAATATAATATTATATAATGATAAAACATATCAGTATATATTATATACTGTATATATAATTTGTCGTTCTCCCCGTGAATGCGTGGGTTCCCTCCGGGTACTCCGGCTTCCTCCCACCTCCAAAGACATGCACCTGGGGATAGGTTGATTGGCGACACTAAAAATTGGCCCTAGTGTGTGAATGTGAGTGTGAGTGTTGTCTGTCTATCTGTGTTGGCCCTGCGATGAGGTGGCGACTTGTCCAGGGTGTACCCCGCCTTCCGCGGTTTAAGCGATTCAACAGATTACGCATGTATTGAAACGGATGGTTGGAGTATGAAAGTATTGAAGAAGAAACTGAAGCTATTGAGCGAATAGCTATTGTCGCTATTCATAGCCATAGCATGGCCGAATAGCTGCGTTAGCATCGCCGGTAAAATGTGCGGACCAAACGATCAGGACTTTCGCATCTTGTGACACTAGAGCAACTTAAATCCGTCGATTGGCAAGTGTTTGTTTTGCATGAAATGTGGGTGGAAGGAAACGTAATATAGTTGCGAATGCATCTGCAGGTTATCCATACATCTCTGTGCCATGTCTGCTTTAGCACCACCGGTAAATAGCATGTTAGCATCGATTAGCATAGCATGTTAGCATCGATTAGTTGGCAGTCAACATCAACAAAACTCACCTTTGTGATTTCGTTGACTTTATCGTTGCAAATGCATCTGCAGGTTATCCATACATCTCTGTGCCATGTCCGTCATCGCCGGTAAAATGCGGAGCCACTTTGATACATTCAATGGGGGTCTGGCGGCAGACACTTTCGCATCTTCAAGCCAGTGGTGCAACTTGAATCCCTCCCTGTTAGTGTTGTTACACCCTCCGACAACACACCGACGAGGCATAATGTCTCCAAGGTTCCAAAAAATAGTCGAAAAAAATGAAAATAACTGAGCCGGTGTTTGTAATGAGTTGAAAATGAAAATGGAGGCTGTATTACCTCGGCGACGTCACATTCTGACGTCATCACCACATGAGCGATAAACAGAAAGGCGTTTAATTTGCCAAAATTCATCCATTTAGAGTTCGGAAATCGGTTAAAATAAAACATGGTCTTTTTTCTGCACCATCAAGGTGTATATTGATGCTTACATAGGTCCGGTGATAATGTTCCCCTTTAAGTCTGAGTCTAAAATAGGATTTGTGTTCGAATATCCGGGTAATCACCTGTGATCAATCATGATTAATCCAAATTTCAAAGTGTGATTAATCTAATCAACAATGTTTCTATTGAAAACACCACTTTATGTGGGAAATAAATACCGAATAAATCGTATAATTAACCAGGAAAATCCCCAACCCCTGTGCAGCCTATCCTCCTGTTGAAGACATCTGACGGAAACAATGAATCATTTATATCCTGCGCTCGCCCCTCCAGGCAAATATCAACTCATCTGCGACTCACACAGGAACGTCTTCATCTCCCCCCTCTTGATGAATAATTGTACACTTTTTTTTTTGTAATATGCACCTGAATATTGCGTTGTGAGACACGTATGTTCCCCTACTGGTCGGTCCAGCCAGACAGGAGCGTAAAGCAATCTGGCGGAATGTGACCATCTCTACGCCTGTGCAGAACAAAGACTTCTTATCTGGTGCCGCCTTTTTTTTTTTTGCCATTTCCTTCGCCCTCTGGCCTCTGCAGACACTAGGATGAAAAAAAAAAGGGGGAGTGTAAATTATCGCCTCTGTAACGGCATCTCCTTTTCCCTTTCCTTCCGTCTGTAGCGTCACACTTGGTCTGGAGCTACAGGGTAGATCTGTCTTGTGCAATAGCCAGAAATTTCAGGCTGTTCATTTGCTTTCCCACCTTTGGCTTTTTTTTTTTTTGTCTCCCCTGCAGGCCCAAACAATGCATCACTTCCGACCTATCTTCTCGCTTTGGCACACCTCCTGTCTCTCTTGTCCTGCATCCTGCCGCCTTGTTTCCTCATTCTAATGGTTTAATTGGAGGCCGCGACGCTGCTTGAGATATTGGCAGCGGTGCAGTGAGGGTGGGGGGGATTTTGGAGGGCGGTGTGGCCAGAAGAAGATAAAAAAAAGCAGCACTGTGTGTTTATCTGAGACGCCAGCAATTAGCAGCCACTGCAACCGTGCACAGAAGAAGCGACCATGTCGCCGCGTCGCTTGCAGAACCAAGGCGGGCTGCTCGCTGTGAAAAAGGACACCGGAGGTGGGTGATAGGGGAAGAGGAAGGGATGGTGGTGGACACTCACACATCATTGATAGTAAAATATGTTTGTAAATTGCAGACATGTGCCTCCAAATCCTGTACAACAAAGGTGTCCAAACTTTTAGACTTGAAAAATTGGTCGAGGGCTGAAAGCCAAATGCATGTAAGGTAACTAACATGTACATACATATATATATATATATATATATATATATATATATTTACACACGCAGATATTAGGTCAGGAAAAAACACAGGCTATATCCTTCCAACAAGCCTGTTTCGGGCTTGTAGGGATGATAAAGCCTCTGTGTTTTTTCCTGACCTAACGTATATTCGGCTCTACCCCGGTATTGAGCACAACGGCTAAACCATATATATATATATATGTATATATATATATATATATATATATATATATATATATATATATATATATGTATATATATATATATATATATATATATATATATATATATATATATACATACATATATATATATATATATATATATATATATATATATATATATATATATATATATGTGTGTACCTATATACACTTATACGTATACACATATATGTGTACATATAGACACATACGCACATGCATACACACGTATGTACATACGTAGATACACACATCTATATATATACACACATGCACACACACACATGCACACACACATATATATGTACACACATGCACACACATATGTACACACACACATATATATACACATGCACACACACACACATATATATGTACACACATGCACACACACATACACACACACATATGTACAAACATAGATACACACATCTATATATGTACACACATGCAAACACACACATGCACACACACATAAATGTACACACACACGTATATATACACATGCACACACACACACATATATGTACACACATGCACACACACAAGCACACAAATTAATGTACACACATGCACGCACATTCATATGTACACACATGCACACACATTCATATGTACACACATGCACGCACATTCATATGTACACACATGCACACACATTCATATGTACACACATGCACGCACATTCATATGTACACACATGCACGCACATTCATATGTACACACATGCACGCACATTCATATGTACACACATGCACGCACATTCATATGTACACACATGCACACACATTCATATGTACACACATGCACGCACATTCATATGTACACACATGCACGCACATTCATATGTACACACATGCACGCACATTCATATGTACACACATGCACGCACATTCATATGTACACACATGCACGCACATTCATATGTACACACATGCACGCACATTCATATGTACACACATGCACGCACATTCATATGTACACACATGCACGCACATTCATATGTACACACATGCACGCACATTCATATGTACACACATGCACACACATTCATATGTACACACATGCACGCACATTCATATGTACACTCATGCACGCACATTCATATGTACACACATGCACGCACATTCATATGTACACACATGCACGCACATTCATATGTACACACATGCACGCACATTCATATGTACACACATGCACGCACATTCATATGTACACACATGCACGCACATTCATATGTACACACATGCACACACATTCATATGTACACACATGCACACACATTCAGATGTACACTCATGCACGCACATTCATATGTACACACATGCACGCACATTCATATGTACACACATGCACACACATTCATATGTACACACATGCACGCACATTCATATGTACACACATGCACGCACATTCATATGTACACACATGCACACACATTCATATGTACACACATGCACACACATTCATATGTACACACATGCACACACACGTATGTACACACATGCACGCACATACATATGTATACACATTCAAGCACACACATGCACACACACACATTAATATGTACACACATGCACACACATATATATACACGTACACATATATATATGTACACACATGCACACACACGTATGTACACACATGCACGCACATTCATATGTACACACATGCACGCACACATATGTACAGACATGCACAAACACACATATATATATGTACACACATGCACACACATATGTACACACATGCACACACATTTGTACACACATATATATATACACACATGCACACTTACGTGCAAAGACACATGCACACACATATGTACACAAATTCATATGTACACACATGCACGCACACACATATGTAAACACATGCACGCACACACACATGTACACTCATGCACGCACATTCATATGTACACGCATGCACGCACATTCATATGTACACGCATGCACGCACATTCATATGTACACGCATGCACACACACGTGCACACACACACGCACACGCATATGTACACACATGCACGCACATTCATATGTACACACATGCACGCACATTCATATGTACACACATGCACACACATTCATATGTACACACATGCACGCACATTCATATATACACACATGCACACACACATACACACGCTTATGTACACACATGCACGCACACACATATGTAAACACATGCACGCACACACATATGTACACACATGCATGCACATTCATATGTACACACATGCACGCACACACATATGTACACACATGCACGCACACACATATGTAAACACATGCACGCACACACATATGTAAACACATGCACGCACACACATATGTACACTCATGCACGCACATTCATATATAAACACATGCACACGCACATGTACACACATGCACGCACATTCATATGTACACTCATGCACGCACATTCATATATACACACATGCACACACACGTGCACACACACATGCACACACATATGTACACACATGCACGCACATTCATATGTACACACATGCACACACATACATATGCACACACATGCACGCACACACATTTGTACACACATGCACGCACACACATATGTACACACATGCACGCACACACATATGTGCACACATGCACACACATACATATGTAGACACACGCACACATATACATATGTACACACATGCACATACATATGTACACACATGCACACACATATGTACACACATGCACACATAAATATGTACACACAGGCACACACATTCATATGTACACACATGCACACACATACATATGTACATACATTGACAAATGCTCACGCACACATGCACACGTGTACACACATGCACATACACACATGCACACACATGCACATACACACATAGGTACACACATGCACGCACATACATATGCACACACATACATATGTACACACAGGCACGCACATACAAGTGTACAAACACACACATTTATGCACACACAAGCACACACGTACATATGTACACACATGCGCACATACATGTACATACATACATAGGTATATATATATATATATATATATATATATATATATATATATATATACATATATATATACACCTGTATATATGTACATACATGCGTATAAATATATACATGCATACGTGTACATATATACATATAAATGTAAATACATACATACATAAATGTAATTTAAATATTGGGTTTCACAATGTAAAGCGCTTTGAGTTACCAGAGAAAAGCGCTATATACATATAATTCACTTATATATATATATATATATATATATATATATATATATATATATATATATATATATATGCACACACACTGTTTTTTTCCTGAACTAACATATATATATATATATATATTCAACAATATACATACATAGAAAAGTGCGCTCATTAGGGAAAGGCTGCACTTACGCCGCTCCAGACACAACAAAATGCATACTTAAAAAAGCTTTTTCATACAAGGAATGTTTTAATAATATAAATTCCATGTGGAAAAAAACAACAACAAAAAAACATCATTAAAGTAATACTAAAGGACACCGAAATGCATCCATCAAACTTGTTTTAATCAGCCCCTTTTATCATTGATACAATTATAAAATGATGTGGCTGAATATATGGTATGTCTAACATTTGTTATTTCTGACCGTCCAAAATGTTGGAGGATTCTTGTTGTTGCTAATTAATAATAAATGTTATGCTATTTTAAGCAGTTCAACACTGAATGGACACCAGCACTATTTTGCAGACACACACTATCTCGGATGGCTTTGATCTTGTCGCGTTAATCGTGCATAAAAAAAAAAAATATTGCGTTAACTTTCACAGTCCTAATTATTAGACTCATCTAGATTCCGATTTGCATTTGGATGTGCATAAAAATTTTCCACCTTAAACTCGCTAAAGATACCTTTCATCATCCACCTTCATGCATAATTCCCAGGAAAATGATCCTGTTGCTTCTCACGTCGTACTCCCCCATTAGCATGTTAATTATTCTGTGATGGCCCCAGCATAGTGACCTGCACTTAATTATCCTCCACTCATCGAATATAAATTGCAATTGCCGAGGCAAGCTACTTTAAAAAAAAAAAGGTGAGGGTTGCATGTTCCAGAAATGTTTACGCAACCAGAATCTTGCAAAAACTGCTAATTGTGTCCACAGAGTTAAGAAGAAAAAGTATTTGTAAGATCATTTGGGCTGAAATGTTTGTTGCATGCCCACCATCCAGCCACCTATTTCCTACCGCTTGTCCCTTTAAAAAAAAAAAAAAAAAAAAAAAAAAGACTGTTGGTCGTAACCCCAGGATGCAGAGACGGCAGGCAAAATGCAGATGAATCGTATTTAATGATAAAAACAGTGCAGCAGGAAAGTGCACACAAAGGAAAAACTGTCACTGAAGACGGAAGGGGAACTTTTAATTTTTTTTATTTTGCATATTGTTCACAGTCCGTGTGAGGGACAGTAATGTTTTGAATTATTATTTTTTTGCATTCATTTATAATAAGCAGATCATAGCGACACAGCTAATAGAAGCAATCATTATTTCTCTAAATCACTTTAAAAAATGCATCCAAAAACTGCCAACAGTACTCCATTTATGTTCTGTAGCTTGTATAATCACCAAACTGTTGCAACAATGTTATTGTAAGAACAAATACAGAGGAACTGCTTAAAGGGGAACATTATCACAATTTCTGAAGGGTTAAAACCAATAAAAATCAGTTCCCAATGGCTTATTTTATTTTTCGAAGTTTTTCTCAAAATTTTACCCATCACCCAATATCCCGAAAAACGGGTTCAAAGTGCCTGATTTTAACCGTCGTTATATCCTGCCGACTATTATCCTGTGACGTCACTGCGTGAAGCCACCAGAGACAAAAATGGCGGGTAGCACAGAAAGGTATAGCATAGTAGCTCGGAATCAGACTCAGATTTTAGCAGTGCAAGCGATTCAGCAGATTACGCATGTATTAAAACGGACGGTGGGAGTGTGGAGGCAGATAGCGAAACCAAAATTGAAGAAGAAACTGAAATTATTGAGCGAATATCACTTTGAACTGTATACAAGCGAAACCGACACGACAGACAGCGGCAACGATTGGTATGTGTTTGTTTGGCATTAAATGTGGGTGGAGGGAAAGGCTGGATGCAAATATAGCTACAAATGAGGCATAATGTTGCAATATGTACATACAGCTAGCCTAAATAGCATGTTAGCATCGATTAGCTTGCAGTCATGTCTGATTAGCACACTCCACATAAGTCAATAAGATCTACAAACTCACCTTTGTGATTTCGTTGACTTTATTGTTGGAAATGCATCTGCTTTGAGTGTCGCAGGATATCCACACATTCTTGCTACCTCTGTCATAGCATAGCTGTCGTAGGGTAAAGTGTGCGGAACAAACGAGGGACTTACGCATCTTTTGGTCACTGGTGCAACATGAATCTGTCTCTGTTAGTGTTGTTACACCCTCCGACAACACACCGACGAGGCATGATGTCTCCAAGGTACCGGAAAACAGTCGAAAAAACGGAAAATAACAGAGCTGATTTGACTTGGTGTGTGTAATGTGTTTGAGAAAATGGCAGATTGCTTCACGTTGTGACGTCACGGGTGAAAGGTCATTGCTCCGACAGCGAACAATTGAAAGGCGTTTAAATCGCCAAATTCACCCTTTTAGAGTTCGAAAAATCGGTTAAAAAACATATGGTCTTTTTTCTGCAACATCAAGGTATATATTGACGCTTACATAGGTCTGATGATAATGTTCCCCTTTAACTAGCATAGTAACACATCGCTGTGCGGCGGCATGCTATGGTATTAGCCGTAAGCTAGCTATGGCGTCAGCAGCTGAATGGCTTTTGAGTTTGTAATGCACAACCAAGCTGTACTGCCTGAAAAACATGATCATATTACAGTATCTGTACAGTATTACCCCACATTTCATCTTTTGTTTGTACACAGCTAGCACGTCAGCGCATGTACTGTAGTGTCATGATCAATATTGTAGGGACAGTTATGTATTTGGTTCAGCTTTCCGGGTACAGTTGATTTTGGGTAAGCATTTCATTTATGTTGGCATAGCTTGGCTCCAAGTTCCACATTTACAAGGTCAAACTCACGCCAATCCCACTCTCTTGGCTTCCGTCCGCTCCATTGTTTCACCCTTTTTCGTGCTCGCTTCTATAAGCAGTAGTTCATCCTCTGTATATTCAGCTTCAAAAAAGGTAAGGTTTTGCATCCTCGTTTGTCCAAAAATAGTCGTAATTGTCTGTTACTAAGTCTGCCATGATTAGAACAAGTGTGCTGATATGGAAGTTTTAGTAATGCATAAAACCAAACAGCTCAATTTTTGTTTCTTTTGACCACATAACTTTCCTCCAGAAGGTCTTATCTTTGTCCATGTGATGTCAGATGAAACAAAAATTGAGCTGTTTGGCCACAACACCCAGCAATATGTTTGGAGGAGAAAAGGTGAGGTCTTTAATCCCAGGAACACCAAGCCTACAGTCAATCATGGTGGTGGTACTGTACCATTATGCTCTGGGCCTATTTTGCTGCCAATGAAACTGGTGCCTTAAATGGGACATCTTTTTTTTTTAATAACATCAAATCAACTTGTGGTTTAAAAGGATTTGTTTTAGTTTGTTTTTCCTTTTTTAAAAAGGTATCTAAGTAGAAATCAGCTGATAGGATTACGCAAAATCATGTTTTGGGGAGAATGATCGGTAATGATGAGGCATCATATTGTTTTTGTGACTGGTATTCCAATGTACTAATACTAAAAAGGTATTTAGTAGGGTTAGGGGTGATACCGTGGGACGTTTTACAGCTGAAACCTCGGTATATCTTTGGCACATCACCTATCTGAACCATGTGTGTTGGAATAATTATGTTTATATCATAACCCAACTCTTATGCTTAAGGGCCGTTGCTATAGTTATTATCAATTGTGCTGAAGTTGTATTTTTCTTTGTCTGAGAAAAGCTGGCAATCCAGAAGATTGCAAGCCAGTCACGTATCAGTGTTTGTTTCCAGAATCGGCCTGCTGACTGCCAAGGCCGAATATTGAGTGTCGTGACGCAGTCAGAGCAGAGACAAGGCGATATCACGACTGTCAGCACATTTGCGTTTTTGTATAATCATATATTGTGTCTAACTGGAGCTGTCGAGATCACCACATTCCCTTAGCAACATCTTCAGCGATGTAACCAGGGACCTCACAAATAAATAGAGAAATCACGTGGGCCGGACTTTTAGAACCTAGTTTGGATGTCTAACTAGAGTACAGTCCAAAATAAGTGTCTCCTCATTTGAACCAAATTTAACTCTGTCTCTGCATGATTCCTTGCTTCTCGTCTGTTTCATCAGTGTTTGAACCTGACAATGTGGTACTACCTGGAGGGAAACAAAACTACGTCCATCTCCTGAGGCTACACCGAACAAATAAGTGTAGAAAATGGACGCATGAGTTGGGTGTGGAGCAGAAAAAAGTGACTGTTGCCTGATAACGTTCCTTGGATGGCAAAATATGTTGCTCCAAAACCTGTATGTACCTTTCAGCATTAATGGTGCCTTCACAGATGTGTAAGTTAGCCATGCCTTGGGTAACTTACCCCATATAACCACAGAACACTTTTCAATTTTGCATCAGTCCATCTTAGATGAGCTCGGGCCCCGCGAAGCCAGCTGCGTTTCCGGGTGTTGTTGATAAATGGCTTTCGCCTTGCAAAGTATAGTTTTAACTTGCACTTACAGATGTCGCGACAAACATTAGTTAATGACAGTGGTTTTCTGAAGTGTCCCTCAGCCCATGTGGTGATATCCTTTACACACTGATGTCACTTTTTCATGCAGTACCACCTGAGGGATCAAATGTCACTGCTTACGTGCAGTGATTTCTCCAGATTCTCTGAACCTTTTGATGATATCACGGACCGTGGATGGAGAAATCCCTAAATTCCTTGCAATAGCTCGTTGAGAAATGTTGCGCTTAAACTGTTCTACAATTTGCTCCCGCATTTCTTCACAAAGTGGTGACCCTCGCCCCATCCTTGTTTGGGAATGACTGAGTATGTCATGAAAGTGTCTTTTACACCCAATCATGACACCCACCTGTTCCCAATGAGCCCGTTCACCTGTGGGATGTTCCGAATAAGTGTTTGATGAGCATTCCTCAACTTTCTCAGTCTTTTTTGTCACTTGTGCCAGCTTTTTTTAACCATGTGGCATGGCATCAAATTCCAAATGAGCTAATATTTGCAACAAATAACGTTTTCCAGTTTGAATGTTAAGTGTATTGTCTTTGAAGTCTGTTCAATTGAACATAGGTTGAAAAGGATTTGCAGATCATTGTGTTTTGTTTTTATTTACCATTTACACAATGAGCCAACTTCATTGGTTTTGGTTTATTGTTTATGTATTTGTATATATTTATGCATTATTGTATTGTATATGTTATATGCATATATTTTTACTATTGGTACTAAGACTAAACACAGTTGTTTGAAGCTGCTGGTTTCCTGTTGGGATTCAAGCAAATCCTCCGTGTATGTAACAAGGAATCAGGAAATGTACTTGTGTTTTCCGGAACAGTCCTTAGATCAGTTAAAGGCAAATATCATCCCCCCCTCCCCCGATCCAATCCCATGATCAAAATCGGGACATCTCAATATCCTGTTTTCCTTTGGTCCCGGTCAACAAGACTTAAGATCGTCTGGTCACGTCTTCTCTGAAGTCAACATCTGCTTAGACCACCGTGACACCAAACACGCCATCTGTTCTTTCATCTTATTTTCTCTCCCTCATGTCCGCTCGTGCCTTTTTCCCCGTTCTTCGAGTGACAGATTTTAGTTTAAAAAAAAAAGGAGTGAGTGGTCTGCTTCTGCCAGAATACACGTGAAAAGAATTAGACTCCAATGATATTCCCAAAATACTGTGGTCCCCTCCTAGGTTTCTCATTGTTATCCCATCGGGTTGAGTTTTTCCTTGCCCTTATGTGGGATCTGAGCCGAGGATGTCGTTGTGGCTCGTGCAGCCCTTTGAGACACTCGTGACTTAGGGCTATAAAAGTAAACATTAAAGGCCTACTGAAACCCACTACTACCGACCACACAGTCTAATAGTTTATATATCAATGATGAAATATTAACATTGCAACACATGCCAATCCGGCCGGTTTAGTTTACTAAATTACAATTTTAAATCTCCGCAAAGTTTCCTGTTGAAAACGTCGCAAAATGACGTTATTGGTTGGAGGGGACATATTAGCCCAGCACCACTTACGGCTAAAAGTCGTCTCTTTTCATCGCCCAATTACACAGTATTCTGGACATCATTGTTACTGAATTATTTGCAATTTGTTCAATTAATAATGGAGAAGTCAAAGTAGAAAGATGGAGGAGGGAAGCTTTTAGCCTTTAGCTGCACAAACACACGGCGTTTCCTCGTCTAAAATTCCCGGAGGTGAAGCTTTACTATGGATCAAAGTGGTCAAGCAAACATGGATCCTGACTATAATGTCAACCGACAGTTTTTGGTGAGAAAATTGTGGAAATAAGTCGCCTCTTACCGGAGATCAGCGCAGCCAGCGTGACTTCCCTCAGACACTCTGGTGTCAAAACACCCGTGGCCACACCCCTCCGACTTTAAGGTACTATTTAACTCACTAAAACACTAGCAACACAATAGGCAGATAAGGGATTTCCCAGAATTATCTTAGTAAATGTGTCCAAAAACATCTGAATCACTCTCTCTTGCCCTCACCTTTTTTTTTTCTAGGCCTTCACTCTAAATTTCCTCATCCACGAATCTTTGAACTTAGTTTAAATTAATGGGGAAATTGTCGTTTTCTCGGGCCGAATAGCTCTTGCTGCTGGAGGCTAAGATTGTAACCAATGTGAGGAGCCCTACAACCGGTCTGCTACTTCCGGTAAAGCCAAGGCTTTTTTTATTATCGACCAAAAGTTGCGTATTTTATCGTGAATGTTCTCTACTAAATCCTTTCAGCAAAAATATGGCAATATCGCAAAATGATCAAGTATGACACATAGAATGGACCTGTTATCCCCGTTTAAATAAGAAAATCTAGTTTCAGGAGGCCTTTAATTGATTGATTGATTGATATAATATTAACGAGTACACCAAGTGTGTGGTTAAAGTCCGTCAAATCCAAGGTACAAGGACAAAGGTCTCTTTTTTTGTAAGCGGATGGCCATCTGGCAACATGGTGGACACTGGTGGGTCAAAGCAAAGGCTGTGCAGATTTAAAAAAAAAAAAAAAAAAAAATGCCAAAAATGCAAAACTTCCTTCAGGGTTTTTTGGCAGGACTGGACAAACTTGATACGACTCCTCCCTGGTGATCCTCTGTCTGGCTGTCTCACCGTCTCCTCTGCGGGCTGGAAGAGGGAGAGGTGGGCCGACAGAGACAGGATGTGTTGTTTGTCAGCCAGCGGCGGACGTTGCTGACAGAGCTCCGCTTTCGGCCGAGGTGTCAAACAAAGAGCCAACCTGGCCAGGAAATGTGGGACAAGCTGTGAGTCTGTCCCTGCTCCTGATAGCATGTCCTCATTTTCTCCTCAACGCCATCTTTTCCTTGCATCGCTTAAACTGTGTGGATGTACTTCCCCCGTAGTTCCACTGTTAGACACAGCACCAGAGTCAAGCGTGTCGGTCAGGGGTCCCCAAACTATGGCCCGCCAGCATCCAAAATCCGGCCCGCGGAAAAGTCCCAAGTTAAAAAAAATTTAATAATTATTTCATTTTTTTTTTCTTTTTTTTTTTGAATCTGTCCTTTCTAATCCATTTTACTGTTGTTACCTGTGGTGTCTCCTAGCCACTCAGTAAAATCATATTGTTGCAAAATGCATTTTCCCATCGATAACGTGACATCATCAGTGGCAAATGCGCGCTCTAGCAGTCAATTAGTGTGCGTGGAATATATATATATATATATATATATATATATATATATATATATATATATATATATATATATATATATATATATATATATCCATTTTCTATCTCAGCTGCATTCGGGCGGTAGGCGTGGTACACCCTGGACAAGTCACCACCTCATCACAGCATATATATATATATATATATAGTAGCGCAGCCCGGCCCCCGACCAAATTGTTGTTACCCAATGCGCCCCCCCCGAGTCAAAAAGTTTGGGGACCCCTGGTGTAGGTTTTAACAAGGTTTTAATCATCATCAGATAGTTTTCAGCAAGTTCTCTTTTAAGCAGGACGCAACTTTTTTAGCCACGCCCATAACCTCTCTCCCCCTCTGCTCCCAGCCGCTTACTGTTAAAGACAACGAATGATTTTATTAACACGTACCACCTGTGAAATCTAATCACCTGCTAGCTGTGTCTCGCCGGCAGCACATGCCCCACCCCTGCCCAACGGTGCTCGTCCTCAGTGCCGTGGACTGCGGCGGTGACTTTTCCTCCTGCAAGCAGCACTGACTACACCTCCCCCTACAACCTGAAATCGCTAAATCCAGCAATAAGGGAATACTTTTTAAGCAATAAATCTGAAGGTAAAATATGTCACTTTGTCGGTGTTTACAGTGTTTTGACAGATGGACATCCTTGTAGTCTCTAAGGCAGTGTTTCTTAACCTTGTTGGAGGTACCAAACCCCACCAGTTTCCTATAATCTTTTGCAATTTGTTCAATTAATATTGGAGAAGTCAAAGTAGAAAGATGGAGTTGGGAAGCTGTAGCCTTTAGCCACACAAACACACGGTGATTCCTTGTTTAAAATTCCCGGAGGTGAAACTTTCCTATGGATCAGAGCGCGGTCAAGCGAACATGGATCCCGACCGAATGTCAACCAGCAGTTTTCGGTGAGAAAATTGTGGTAAAAAGTCGCTTTTTACCGGAGATCAGCTGAGCTTGCGCCGTACATAAAGCTGCCGTCGACTTCCCTGAGACACTGGCGTCCACACACCCGTGGACACACCCCTCTGACTATCAGGTACTATTTAATCTCACTAAAACACTAGCAACACTATAGGCAGATAAGGGATTTCCCAGAGTTATTCTAGTAAATGTGTCTAAAAACATCTGAATCCATCCCAATGTAATCGCGTTTTTTTTTTTTTCTAGTCCGTCGCTATTAATATCCTCAAACACAAATTTTTCATCCTTGCTCAAATTAATGGGGAAATTGTCGTTTTCTCGGTCGGAATAGCTCTTTTTGTTGGAGGCTCCCATTAAAAACAATGTGAGGATGTGAGGAGCCATCAACGGGTGACATCATCGTCTGCGACTTCCGGTAAAGGTAGGGCTTTTCTAAGTTGCTAACTTTATCGTGGATGTTCTCTACTAAATCCTTTCAGCAAAAATATGGCAATATCGCGAAATGATCAAGTATGACACATAGAATGGACCTGCTATCCCCGGTTAAATAAGAAAATCTCATTTCAGTAGGCCTTTAAGATGAATATGCACCTTTCCATGCAGCTAAAAGGTAATAAATACTCCACTGGAAGGGGCCAACATAGTCACACTTTTTCATCTCCGACACAATCTCATCATCTTTTGTTACCGTTGTCAGGCAGATGGTGCCGCCCGGCCCCTCATTTAACACCCACTCGACACACACATACGCTAGCAGACATACGAGTACTCATTCACCCGCCTGTTCAGCAAAACAACATATATCATTTCATTACCCGTCCTCACTTTGGCACAATAACATCCGCTGGGTTAATAACTGCATCCTCTTGCAGAGCATTTAATCGGGGATATCATTCTGCACTGCAGGGCAACGTTAACCATTTTTTGGGAAAGGGAATATTTGGAAAGCTAATACCCGTGTTTCCATCAAACTCTCATAACACTCGATACTTCAGTTGAATATGAAATAGCTGCGTGCATAAGTTCTAGAAAGCGACTTGGATCTTGTGTTATCTCCTCCTGGACCATATCAATATGTCTCCTCTGCAGAAACATGCATCTTAGGCCACTTGGAAATGAAATTGCTTTGAATATGAATTTCATTGAGAATACTTGCCTGTGATTGACTGATCACTCACCAAACAATCACATGGTCGAGGCTCCTGACCAAGAAAATCAACAGAATAACAAGTCTCTTAAAAAATGTGAATACTGTAAAACGGGGGACTTTTAAAGACAAAGGGCAGTGAAAATTCGGACAATCGGTGCAACATTTTGGCCCAAAACATAATTTTTGGGGGCCAAAATATGTCAAATATAACATATAATTAAATGTTTAAATATTGTATTAAATGCTACTTAATGTGAATAAATATAATATCTAAAACATATTATATATGACATATTTCATATCATATTATGGCTTTTTATTTTCTATTATGTTGGATCAGAAAGTGTATAATATGTATGATATAAGAATAACACAACATAATAAACATATAATTGTCGTCTATGACATAATTTATGCTGGATGTTTGGATTAAAAAAAACAAAAAAACATTGATTTAGATTAAAATAAAAATGTTTAATTAATGCATGACATAAAATGTCAAATATTGTGTAATATGCATTGTATATATGTACATATATATATATATATATATATATATATATATATATATATACAATGCATATTACACAATATTTGACATTTTATGTCATACGTGTAGCATAAAATAATAAATATGTATTTTTAATTTTATTTTGTAGTTATTTAATTTGGGTTTTTTCTATACATAAAAAATACTGTACGTAAAAAAAAAAAAAAAAAAAAAAAAAATTATATTTTTTTACCTGCAGACAATTGTTTTTATTATTGCAAATCGTTTTTTTAATTGAATAAAATTGGATTTATACTTACAAATAGGTTTTTTTTTACCTGCATACATTTGTTTTTATACTTGCACATTTCTTTATTGAATAACATTGTTTTTATATTAGCAAATTGTCTTTTTAATTGAATAAAAATGTTTTCATACTTGCATTTTTTTTTTTTTACCAGCAGACAATTGTTTTTTTAATTGAATAAAATAGCTTTTATCCTTGCAAATTGTTTTCTGTACCTCCAGACAAATGTTGTTATACTTGCAAATTTTTTTTTTGAATAAAGTTGTTTTTATAATTGCAAATTGTTATTTTTTACCTGCAGATAATTTTTTTTGTACTTGCATTTTTTTTTATTGAATACAATTGTTTTTATACTTGCATTATTTGTATTTACCTGCAGACAATTGTTTTTATAATATACATACATATATCTATATATATATATATATCTATATATATATAGATATATATATATATATATATATATAAACAAAAAAATGTATATATAACAAAAAACTGTAGATATGTATATATATATATATATATATATATATGTATATATATATAGAAATATATATGTGTGTATGTATATATATATATATATATATATATATATATATATATATATATAAATATATATATATATATATATATATATATATATATATATATATATATACATATATATATATATATATGTATATACATATATATATATAGTTTTTTTTGTTTTATGTATATATATAGAAATATATATGTGTGTATGTATATATATATATATATATATATATATATATATATATATATACACATATATATATATATATGTATATACATATATATAGTTTTTTTTGTTTTATGTATATATATATATACATTTATAATTTTTTTTGTTTATATATATATATATATATATATATATATAAATATAAATATAAAAACTAAAACAAATGTATATATATATATATATATATATATATATATATATATATATATGTTTGTTTTTTTGTTGGTAGAAAAAAAAACATGCCGACTGTAAACAAGACACCCAAACCTAGGATTATTACAAATAATTCAAACATTTTCCATTGTTAAAGCATAACAAGATTGTTACCGGATAAACAAAATTTCAAATTGTGTTACAAAATGTGGACAGGAAGTCAGTATGTGCTACTAAATCGCTATGAATTGCAAAAGGGGTAAAATTAAATAAGCTTGGCCACTTACTACTCATTTTCAAACATGCAAAATATATGCTATATCGCTTGTAATTGCATACTTGTTCGAAATACATGTACACCAAAACTGTTAAACTCTTAAACATGTGTTTAAACATAATCAGACAGGAAATAAGTATCTTTTACCCTCGTTTCACTCAATAAAGTCGATCGTGCTCTACTGTTCCTCCAAGGGTCATTGCTATGGCAGTCACCCGGCCACTACAACATGGCTACGGCATGGAAATACCTTGTCACGTACCTGGGTAACTCCTCTCATTTAGAACTGTGATTCCATGTACTGAAACCACTGGCTCTGCGAAAACTACATCGAGTTGACGATCAGATGCCATGACCATTAGCCGTGTTGTTAGCATTTCGGTGTGGTTGGCGTGGCGTGTACCACGTTGTCATTCCACCTCGCTCAAACCAAAGGCTCACCGATGTCATGGGGAGCTGATTATGAAGTGAGTCAACAGAGTTGATCTCCACTTAGCATTGGCCAGACAGCAGCTGATAGCAGTCTTGTTAGGATTAAGTGGCGCACTGGTACTGGTATGTCTCACTTCTTGTCTTTTACCATGAATTGATTTACGTGGACCCCGACTTAAACAAGTTGAAAAACTTATTCGGGTGTTACTATTTAGTGGTCAATTGTACGGAATATGTACTGTACTGTGCAATCTACTAATAAAAGTCACTTTTATTAGTAGATTCGGATGGGTACCGTTCACGTTTGAACCGATACGGTATCAATTTTCAGTACTTTTGTATTTTTTAATAAACATCAATTGTTTTTGATAATAACGACAGCATTTTTTTTTTATTGTAACATTTAAAATATGAGCTGATTTTGATAAATGCTGACTCGTTACATCATTCTCATTTGCAAGTATGACGTTAAAGTTTATGGTGTGTGTGTTTTTGTTTTTTGTTGCGCCTCAAAAAGTGTTGATACTGTAAATATTGTACTTATTACGCACCGTCTGTTTGATTGGAATGTGTATTTTAGTAGTTTTATAAACCAATTGGTTGGTGTTAAAATCCCCTTGTAAAAATGCTAATCAGTAGCATGTGAATAGCTGAAACCAATGTATATTAGCATCAAGCTAGCGCATGTTTGGAAAAGTGGAACTTTAGTTTACTTACTTTGGGGTGTTTCTTTTTTTTTGTTGGCATTGAAAATTGCAACACTGATGTTCCCTCTTGATGCTGCTGGAGTGATCCCTACCTACACAGTGGTCTAGTGGTTAGAGTCTCCGCCCTGAAAAAGGTAGGTTTTGAGTTCAAACCCCAGCCGAGCCATACCAAAAGCTATCAATATGCGACCAATTACCTCCCTGCTTGGCTCTCAGCATCGAGGGTGGGGATTGGGGGTTAAATCAACAAAATGTATTCCCGGGCGTGCCCCCCGCTGCTGCTCACTGCTCCCCTTAACTTCCCCGGGGGTGATCATGGGTAATAGGTCAAATGCAGAGGATACATTTCATTGTAATGCGCCGATCATTCTCCGAAAATGCAGACGGAACGTCGGACGAAGCGTGCAGGTAAGACTATGATTTATTCTTCATAAATAATATAAAATACACAAATATAGAACATAAGCAAAGGTACTAGCCAGCACGAAAGCTGAGCATGTAAAAAGGAAGCAAAATTCATAGAAGCAAGAAGTCATCGAACGTAACTTTTGCATAAAACAAACAAGACGGTCAGACTGAGTGTGGCGAAAAGCAAGAAATAAGTAGCTCTCTGATTAGTGCCCAGGAGCAGGTGAGCAGTTTGGACAATTCCATGGGATGGCACTTCAAGTTCATACGTGAGTAAAGGCAGGTGGCCAAATACTTTTGACAATATAGTGTACCAGCTTGCATCAAAAATTTCCCATTGAAAGCAACATTAAAAAGAAAAAAGCTACTTTTACAAAACACATTTAATATAAACAAGAATACAACAAAGTGTAGTAGGAACAACTGCGGTAGTTTTATGAATTTCATCCATCCATCCTTTTTCTACCGCTTATTCCCTTTGGGGTCGCGGGGGGCGCTGGTGCCTATCTCAGCTACAATCGGGGCGGAAGGCGGTGTACACCCTGGACAAGTCGCCACCTCATCGCAGGTTTTATGAATTCATGTCCCAATAGTGTACAGAATGTACCTCGAAAGGCGAAGCAGCTTCTCTATATTTTCATAGATAAATGTCCACTGTTTAGATATTATCTTAACATTTCTTCTGGAGCAGTGAAGACACCTTCTCCATCTTGCAAAACTGATGGACCAGTTTGGGTTTGGAGGTTGCCAGGAGAACGTTACATTTCGGGCTGCATTGTGCCGAGTGTGAAATTTGGTGGAGGAGGAATTATGGTGTGGGGTTGGCCCTTTAGTTCCAGTGTAACGAACTTTGAATGATCCAGGATACCAAAACAATTTGGACAATTCCATGGGATGGCACTTCAAGTTCATATGTGAGTAAAGGCAGGTGGCCAAATACGTTTGACAATATAGTGTACCGCATTGCATCTAAAATTTCTCATTGAAAGCAACATTAAAAAGAAAAGGCAACTTTTACAAAACACATTTAATATGAACACCAATACAACAAAATTGCCCTGTGATGAGGTGGCGACTTCTCTAGGGTGTAACCTGCTTTCCGCCCGATTGTAGCTGAGATAGACACCAGCGCCTCCCGCCACCCCAAAGGGAATAAGCAGTAGAAAATGGATGGATGGAATACAACAAAGTGTAGTAGGAACAAATGCGGTAGTTTTATGAATTCATGTCACAATAATGTTCGGAATGTACCTCGAAAGGCGCAGCAGCTTCTCTATATTTTCATGGATAAATGTCCGCTGTTTGGATATTATCTTAACAATTCTTCCAGAACAGTGAAGACGCCTTCTCCATCTTGCAAATCTGATGGACTAGTTTGGGTTTGGAGGTTGCCGGGAAAACGCGACATTTCGGACTGCATTGTGCCGAGTGTGAAATCTGGTGGAGGAGGAATTATGGTGTGGGGTTGGCCCCTTAGTTACAGTGAAAGGAACTTTGAATGCTCCAGGATACCAAAACAGTTTGGACCATTCCATGGAATGGCACTTCAAGTTCATATGTGAGTAAAGGCAGAATAATATTTGGGCCTACTATGCTACTGTAATTTTAATACTACTCATTATGCTGGTACTTGGACAGCCAAGTGTCCTCTGAGGTGGTACTTGCATGAGAACCACTGATAAATGGTATGCGTGGTATTCCTCGTCTATCGTCACCTGCTGTCCTTCTTCATACACAGCTGGCTCCACACAGCTGACTATGCGGCTTCGCGTGTTAGTACAGATCCTCGGCCGTTATTTAGTTTTCACGCCGCTCCTGTTTGTTGAAGCTCCTGCCAGTTTCCGCACAGCGGTTTTGACATCAGAGCTGCCGGGCGCCGGAACAAATTGTCGTCACGGTGACCGAACGCAGGAGCAATAACCACAAAAGAGCGCACATCAACGCGTCAACACCGCTACCGGGTCACCGTGTCGTAAGTGTTTGCCGACACAGGCCTGCACAGCTGCGTCTTTTCTGCAGCTCTGTCATCACCGGCCGCGGCAAAAGGTAGAATTATTAAAGATATGGATGGCTTTCCGCCACCTGGCTTCCTCTTGAAAAAAAAAATATCCGGTAATTTATGGATCACTGCACAGAGTCCGGACACCTGCACAACTTGTTTTTTGTCTCTGGATTTCTCTATTATTATCGTAGAAATGTGATATAAATTTACAAACCCCGTTTCCATATGAGTTGGGAAATTGTGTTAGATGTAAATATAAACGGAATACAATGATTTGCAAATCCTTTTCAACCCATATTCAGTTGAATATGCTACAAAGACAACATATTTGATGTTCAAACTGATTAACTGATAAACATTTTTTTTTTTTTGCAAATAATCATTAACTTTAGAATTTGATGCCAGCAACACGTGACAAAGATGTTGGGAAGGGTGGCAATAAATATTTATCAAGTTGAGGAATGCTCGTCAAACACTTATTTGGAACATCTCACAGGTGTGCAGGCGAATTGGGAACAGGTGGGTGCCATGGGTATAAAAACAGCTTCCCAAAAAATGTTCAGTCTTTCACAAGAAAGGATGGGGCGAGGTACACCCCTTTGTCCACAACTGCGTGAGTAAATAGTCAAACAGTTTAAGACCAACGTTTCTCAAAGTGCAATTGCAAGAACTTTAGGGATTTCAACATCTACGGTCCATAATATCATCAAAAGGTTCAGAGAATCTGGAGAAATCACTCCACGTAAGCGGCATGGCCGTAAAAACCAACATTGAAGGACCGTGACCTTCGATCCCTCAGACGGCACTGTATCAAAAACCGACATCAATCTCTAAAGGATATCACCACATGGGCTCAGGAACACTTCAGAAAACCACTGTCACTAAATACAGTTTTTGTCGCTACATCTGTAAGTGCATGTTAAAGCTCTACTATGCAAAGCGAAAGCCATTTATCAACAACATCCAGAAACGCCGCCGGCTTCTCTGGGCCCGAGATCATCTAAGATGGACTGATGCAAAGTGGAAAAGTGTTCTGTGGTCTGACGAGTCCACATTTCACATTTTTTGGGGAAATATTCGACATCGTGTCACCCGGACCAAAGGGGAAGCGAACCATCCAGACTGTTATCGACGCAAAGTTCTAAAGCCAGCATCTGTGATGGTATGGAGGTGCATTAGTGCCCAAGGCATGGGTAACTTACACATCTGTGAAGGCACCATTAATGCTGAAAGGTACAAACAGGTTTTTGAACAACATATGCTGTCATCTAAAAGCCGTCTTTTTCATGGACGCCCCTGCTTATTTCAGCAAGACAATGCCAAGCCACATTCAGCACGTGCTACAACAGCGTGGCTTCATAAAAAAAGAGTGCGGGTGTTTTCCACAGCGCTTTATTGTGAATGAAAAACTGTACCATTATCATTTTTACAGTAAAATTGTTGCAATTGAGCTTTTACTTCTTTTAACGTAAAATCCAGATGTTTTTACAGCACATTACTGTAAATGAAAAACGGTTTCACTGCCTTTTTTATGATAAAAGAAATAGATTGATTTAACATTTAAAAAAAAAAAACAGCCCCTCAGTTGCCATAATAAAAAATAAATAAATGAAATGAAAAATTATTGCAACTAAACTGCTGTTTTTTTTTTTAACTGTAAATCTTTGATTTGCGGTTTCTACAGTGCATTACTGTAAACTGTAAAGCTGAGCTGCCAATGTTTTTTTTTGTTTTTGTTTTTTTACCATAATGCGCTCCGTAAGACAAATAAAAATCCAATTTAATCAAAAATCTAATTAGGCATCATGCCCTGCAGTGTGAGCACAGTCTAAGTCTCTGTAAAGATCGGATAAACTTTCCTTTAAAGTTAGGACACTAAAGTCAGATACTGGCCAGGGAATCATTTAATCATATTTTTTAACGAGGTGTGGGCGTTTTGTTGTTGGTATAACACACACAACGATAAACAATTCCATATCTGGCTCCTTTCTTCCCACTAATAAGCACCGGTGCCCTGTGCTGATGAGGCGTTCAGGCGCACTGCGTATGCCTGGCTTCCAGACAGTCTGTGCTTTTTTACTTCTGTGACAAAGAACAAAGAAAGTTGCAACACTGCTGATATCAAGCACCTGCTATAATTGGATTGTCATGCAAAGGTTTTCTAGCCAACACAGGTTGCAGTGGGGACGACAGTTAAAAGTAAACACATAACAAAAGTGTGTAAAATACATTTTTTTTATTATTTATTAATGTATTTTGGCATTATTTTCCGCCCAAACTATATTTAATCTGTAGAAATGTTCATACAAAATTATAAACTACTGTTACATTTTTTTGGGTATGTCTAGAATGGAATAATAATAATCATTCTATTATTTATTGCGAGAGCAATTTTTTAAGGTTTAGAACAATTCCATTTTGGACCTTTTTTGGGACCAGCTTGATAACTAAGTCATATTATTTGTCGAAAAAAATATGTATTTAGGCAAGTGTTATGTATTTTTTTGTGTCTAAATAAGGCATTTAAGAACAAAGATGCCTAAAGAACTCAAAATAACTAATCTTAAAAGTTAGTATGTACAAACCCCGTTTGCATATGAGTTGGGAAATTGTGTTAAATGTAAATATGAACGGATTACAATGATTTGCAAATAATTTTCAACCCATATTCAGTTGAATATGCTACAAAGACAATAAAAATTGTTTTTTTTTGCAAATAATCATTAATTTTAGAATTTTATGCCAGCAACACATGACAAAGAAGTTGGGAAAGGTGGCAATAAATACTGATAAAGTTGAGGAATGCTCATCAAACACTTATTTGGAACATCCCACAGGTGTGCAGGCTAATTGGGAACAGGTGGGTGCCATGATTGGGTATAAAAACAGCTTCCCAAAAAATGCTCGGTCCTTCACAAGAAAGGATGGGACGAGGTACACCCCTTTGTCCACAACTGCGTGAGCAAATAGTCAAACAGTTTAAGAACAACGTTTCTCAAAGTGCAATTGCAAGAAATTTAGGGATTTCAACATCTACGGTCCATAATATCATCAAAAGGTTCAGAAAATCTGGAGAAATCACTCCACGTAAGCGGCATGGCCGGAAACCAACACTGAATGACCGTGACCTTCGATCCCTCAGACGGCACTGTATCAAAAATTGACATCAATCTGTAAAGGATATCACCACATGGGCTCAGGGACACTTCAAAAAAACACTGTCACTAAAAACAGTTTGTCGCTACATATATATATATATATATATATATATATATATATATATATATACTTACTGTCATGATCAAAAGTTTACATACACTTGTAAAGAACATATTGTCATGGCTGTCTTGAGTTTCCAATGCTTTCTACAACTTTTTGCTATAGAGTAATAACAATAATAATGGATTAGATTTATATCGCACTTTTCTATTGTTAGATACCTAAAGCGCTCACAGAGAAGTAAGAACCCATCATTCATTCACACCTGGTGGTGGTAAGCTACATTTGTAGCCACAGCTGCCCTGGGGTAGACTGATGGAAGCGTGGCTGCCAGTTTGCGCCTACGGCCCCTCCGACCACCACCTATCATTCATTCATCATTCATTCACCAGTGTGAGCGGCACCGGGGGCAAAGGGTGAAGTGTCCTGCCCAAGGACACAACGGCAGCAATTTGGATGTCAATAGGTGGGAAGCGAACCTGCAACTCTCAGGTTTCTGGCACAGCCGCTCTACTCCACTATGCCATGCCGCTCCAAAGTGATTGGAGCAAATACTTGTTGGTCACACAAAAAAATAACATTCATGAATTTTTGGTTCTTTTATGAATTTATTATGGGTCTACTGAAAATGTGAGCAAATCTGCTGGGTCAAAAGTATACATACAGCAATGTTAATATTTGCTTAAATGTCCTTTGGCAAGTTTCACTGCAATAAGGTGCTTTTGGTAGCCATACACAAACTTATGGTTAAATTTTTTGACCACTCCTCTTGACAAAATTGGTGCAGTTCGGCTAAATATGTTGGTTTTCTGAACTGGACTTGTTTCTTCAGCATTGTCCACATGATTATGTCAGGACTTTGGGAAAGCCATTTTTAAACCTTAAATCTAGACGGATTTAGCCATTCCTTTACCACTTTTGACGTGTGTTTGGGGTCATTGTCCTGTTGGAACACCCAACTGTGCCCAAGACCCAACCTCCGGGCTGATGATTTCAGGTTGTCCTGAAGAATGTTGAGGTAATCCTCCATTTTTTTTGGTCCCATTTACTATCTGTAAAGCATCAGTTCCATTGGCAGCAAAACAGGCCCAGAGCATAATACTACCACCACTATGCTCGACGGTAGGCCTGGTGATCCTGGGTTTAAAGGCCCCATCTTTTCTCCTCCAAACCTATTGTTGGGTATTTGTGGCCAAACAGCTAAATTTTTGCTTCATCTGACCACCAAACTTTCCTCCAGAAGGTCTTATTTTTGTCCGTGTGATGTCAGATGAAACAAAAATGGAGCCGTTTGGCCACAATACGCCCTGCGATGACTTGTCCAGGGTGTACCCCGCCTTCCGCTCGAATGCAGCTGAGATGGGACTCCAGCACCCCCCGCCATCCCAAAAGGGACACATGGTAGAAAATAGATGGATGGATGGATGGCCACAATACCCACCAATGTCCGATAAAAGTCAGTTATCTACCCGTGTTCTAAAACATCAAAACGGCGCGGTATTGTTCGGTTGGTAAAGTGGCCGTGCCAGCAACTTGAGGGTTCCTGGTTCGATCCCCGCTTCCGCCATCCTGGTCACTGCAGTGCCACTCACACTGGTTTGAATGTAACTTAGATATCGGGTTTCACTATGTAAAAGCGCTTTGAGTCACTAGAGAAAAATGCTATATAAATATAGTTTAACAATTCAATTCAACACATGTCGTGCAAAAAAAGACGGCAATGCCATATTTTTGCATCAGCGTGCGCGCGTGACACAACTTGCGATGTGACATCATCGCCGGGGTGTCTTCTAAATGTCATGTCACGCTAATTTGCATTTCCACCGCAAGTGGTTGGATTTGAATTAAATTGACAGCTGGGTTCTTACATCTCATTCCAATTTGAGTTTGAAAAGCTGATGTTTTGGGGCTGAGAGAAGAGTGTTGGGACTCAGAAGTGGTGGACAACCAAATCCTTCTTAAGCGATGGGGTTGGGGATTACTGGAGTGTGTGTGTGTGTGTGTGTGTGTGTGTGTGTGTGTGTGTGGGTGTGTGTGTGTGTGTGCGTGTGTGTGTGTGTGTGTGTGTGTGTGTGCTCGCTGGGGGGGGGCAACCAGATTAACATTCCTGGGGGAATTTTAACACTCTGGGTGACAAATTTGCAACACTGTGCCCCCTTATGCTCCTCCTGTGTGTTAAGTCCAGGAGTCCAAGTAAGAATAGGTCATCTGGAAAGACTTGGGCAAAATTATGTTTTCTCTGAGAGCTGGTCCCGAAGTGTGTGTGTGTGTGTGTGTGTGTGTGTGTGTGTGTAGTGGGCAGGAATTAATTACCAGTGGGAGGAGGAGATGTTTTTCTGCCTCCCAGTTCCCACTACTGGCTGGAAGTGAGCCTCATCTTGGAGGTGGTCCTTGCCTTGTTTTGCATGTTGGTCTACAAAGAGATGATGGAATGTAAATGAAGACAGCTTAGGTTTCGCCACCGGAAGAGAAAATCCATTCCCATGATTTTTTTTTTAATGCATCCATTTTCAACACAGACCATAGAAAACACTTATTCTATACATCAAAACAAGAACAACCGATTTCAATCGACTGATATAGGGGTTCCTAACCTTTTTGCCCAAACTTTTCCACTACAGAGTGGCCCCGGGGCCCAATCAGACTGAATTAGAAATATTACTTTAATATAATTATTTCTAAACTACGTCATACTTGCAAACCCTCACAATTTTCCCAGGAGACTCCCAAATTTTAGAGCCCCTCCCGAAAATCTCCCGGGGCAACCACTCTCCTGAATTTCTCCCGATTTCTACCTGTACAACAATATTGGGGGCGTGGCTTAAAGGCACTGCCTTTAGCGTCCTCTCTCACCTGAAAAGGAAACTATTATGTATGTCTCCGTTATCCCTAAATGTATCTATAACCCATAAAGTAGGCAGGCACGGAGCTATTTCTCAGCGTGTGTTTATTCCAGCCGGCTCATTAATACACTGACACACGACATCCGGATTCCCATTATGCATTTCTTAAAAACTACGGCAAGAAAACTACGGCAAGTAGTAATGTCCAAAATTATAACGGAGACAGAGCAGAAGAACGAAGAAGAGACATGGTGACGATGAGTAAGAAGAAGAAGTAAGCTTAAAAGTTCCAAAATGATTGGAAAAAATAAAATAATTCAGTTCATCCAGGACAGCGAAGGGGAAGGGGTATGCTTCCTGCAAATTTTGTAGATCAGACTTTTCCATTGAACACGGTGGCAGAACTGATATACTCAATCATTAACGTATTATGTATATATATATGTAAATATATATATATAAGAAATAACTGAAAATATATAAAATCCCCGCTAAGCCCCCCTCACCTACGTATATTTTAACAGGATAATACTAAAATATAAAAACCTAAAAAAAAAAAAAACCCTGAATCAAATACGTATTTTCGGACTATAAGGCGCACCTAAAATTCTTTAATTTTTCTCAGAAATCAACAGTGCGCCTTATAACCCGGTGCGCCTAATGTACGGAATAATCCTGGTTGTGCTTACCAAACTCGAAGCTATTTTATTTGGTACATGGTGTTTGATTGATTGATTGATTGAGACATGTATTAGTAGATTGCACAGTACAGTACATATTCCGTACAATTGACCACTAAATGGCAACACCCGAAATAAGTTTTTCAACTTGTTTAAGTCGGGGTCCACGTTAAATGATAAGTTATAATGATAAATTGTGACCGGTAGATGGCAGTCACGCATAAGAGATACGTGTAGACTGCAAGATGATGTCAGTAAAAATCTATCAAAATGTTTTAGTACAACTTTGCTAAGCTATAAAGCCGCACGGCTTGATGGATTGTCGGAGCATTACGGTTACCATAGTCAGACGTACTGTGCTTCAACACACGAGTATTATTATGGTGTGTGTATAAAAACTGTAAAATTACACCTATTAGATTGATTGAGACTTTTATTAGTAGATTGCACAATGTAATACTTATTCCGTACAATTGACCACTAAATGGTAACACCCGAAATAAGTTTTTCAACTTGTTTGAACTGGGGTCCACGTTAAATGATAAGTTATAATGATAAATTTTGACCGGTAGATGGCAGTCACGCATAAGAGATACGTGTAGACTGCAAGATGATGTCAGTAAAAATCTATCAAAATATTTTAGTACAACTTTGGTAAGCTATGAAGCCGCACCGCATGATGGATTGTCGGAGCATTACGGTTACCATAGTCAGACGTACTGTGCTTCAACATACGAGTATTAGTATGGTGTGTGTATAAAGACTGCAAAATTGCACCTATTAGCAGACATTATCTGGCGTTTTGTTTCGAAATATTACGCAAAACCAACTTTTTTTTACCTTTTGGTACCTGCCAGTGTGTAAATTGGATCTGCGTAAGTCCTGAAAATTTGTGTGCGTCCAATGTAGTCGATAATCGTTTTGTTTTTCTCTATCCTCTTTTTATGAGACATTCATCCTCCATCTGCCATTTCTCAATCAATCAATCAATGTTTATTTATATAGCCCCAAATCACAAATGTCTCAAAGGACTGCACAAATCATTACGACTACAACATCCTCGGAAGAACCCACAAAAGGGCAAGGAAAACTCACACCCAGTGGGCAGGGAGAATTCACATCCAGTGGGACGCCAGTGACAATGCTGACTATGAGAAACCTTGGAGAGGACCTCAGATGTGGGCAACCCCCCCCCTCTAGGGGACCGAAAGCAATGGATGTCGAGCGGGTCTAACATGATACTGTGAAAGTTCAATCCATAGTGGCTCCAAGACAGCAGCGAGAGTCCCGTCCACAGGAAACCATCTCAAGCGGTTAATATAGAGTAAAGTATTAACTGTATGTTTACTGTACTGTGCCAACTGTACTACTATATGAGTACATGTTTTCTCTTGTTTCATTTAAAATAAAACTGCAAAGTCAGTTTGGCTATAATCTGTTTTAATTATGAGTCACAATTGTGTCAAAGTCATAATTTTTTTTTTTCATGCTTGAAGTAAGAAATTATTACTTTAAAAAAGTAGTTTTATACTTGTGTTGATGACACAGCTTTGCAACAGTTGATATTCTAGTTTCAAGCATGTTTTACTGAGATCATTTAGAACCAAAACACTTAAAACAAGTAAAAAAACTCTTACATAAAATCTGCTTAGTGAGAAGAATTATCTTATCAGACAGAAAAAAGAAAATATCACCCTTATTTGAGATATTTAATATTTAATTTAATTAAATCATTGCAGTGTATAAGTACTTTTTGAACACATTCCACAATACCATTATAATGGTAACTGTGATAGTTTTCATTGCAATAATCGTAATATGAAATGTTGATAACATTAAATCACTAATTCAAAATAATGCAATATAATATCAATAATTTAAAAAACAACAACATACCAGTTAAGTCATGTAGCAAAATTTTATATGTCAAACATTTTTTATTGTTGTATTCAGGGTCACCCCCTAAATTGGGGCTGTAAGCAGAATTTTATTTGGAGCAATTCAGGCAGTTTTTTTTCTCCAAGAGGAAGGAGAACACGGACGCTCTCCCACAGCTTATCTGTTAGCGAGTCTTGTGTGAGTGAGGGCAGGGCACGCGTGGGAGGCGAGACACGGCAATGTCATCAGCTCCACACCGGAACACACAACTATCTAAATAAGGCACAAAGTGTAGCCCTGGCATGCAGAAAAGATAAGCGCGCACTCTTTAGCTGACTCCCGATGTCATAGCAACCTTTAAAAGTTTTCAAAACAGTGCTGTTTATTTTTTTATTTAGTAGGGGTGCGTATTGTTTACATTTGAAGTAATACTTACAGGATATTGGAAGGGGAACTTCACTTTTTGGGGGAATTTTGCAGATCGTTCATAATATTTATGAAGGACATGACAATGGATGTGATTTAAAAATGTTTTGCATTCTAAATATTAAATAAATGCGATCAAAAGTCTATTGGAGCTGCTCAATTCTGCCCATAAATTCCTTAAAAAAAACATCCTAATACCGCCATTAAGGTTTTATATACATTATGTAAGTGTATATGTAATGTAGTAATGTTTACATTTATAATAACATTTAATATTTACGTATTTTGATCATTTATGCATACACGGTGCATTCAACTGATTTTCGTCGTTTTTCGTTTATCTCCTTCATTAAGGTGCATTTTGATCAACAGACAATTAAACTTCAGCAACTAAACACATATTTACACACCTATGCTTGAGAAGGAACAGGATGAAGAAAATCTTATATTTCCTGCCCCCTTCAACATAATAAGTAGTCTTACTTAATGGATTTTTTTTTTTTTATTGTTTTTATATTTATTTATTTTTTGTTTTTATTCAGTCATTGGTGGAGCATAACATTGTTTTTTTAATATTGTTTTTAACATGGCTGTTCAGCACTTTGGAAACTTTATTGTTGTTAAAATGTGCTATATAAATAAAGTGGATTGGATTGGATAGCCCAGATTCAGAAGCATACAAACCAAGCAAATACATCCAGATATAATGAAAACGAACAAAAAACACACATAAAAAACAAGTGCAAAACTATCAAGCAGAGGGCTTGAAAAACTCCACTGTGTAGGATGGGAAGCAACATGAAGATATTCTGTTTCTTTCATGTATTGTAATTAACAAAAATATATCGTCTCAACGGCTTCACGGTGGCAGAGGGGTTAGTGCGTCTGCCTCACAATACGAAGTTCCTGCAGTCCTGGGTTCAAATCCAGGCTCGGGATCTTTCTGTGTGGAGTTTGCATGTTCTCCCTGTGAATGCGTGGGTTCCCTCCGGGTACTCCGGCTTCCTCCCACTTCCAAAAACATGCACCTGGGGATAGGTTGATTGGCAACACTAAATTGGCCCTAGTGTTTGAATGTGAGTGTGAATGTTGTCTGTCTATCTGTGTTGGCCCTGCGATGAGGTGGCGACTTGTCCAGGGTGTACCCCGCCTTCCGCCCGATTGGAGCTGAGATAGGTGCCAGTGCCCCCCGCGACCCCAAAAGGGAATAAGCGGTAGAAAATGGATGGATAGATATCGTCTCAACCCAAGAACTGCAAAGCGGAGAGGAAGCAGGGCCTTATTCGCCTACAGAGACCTTTTTTTTAAACTATTCTGTAACCAAAAGCGATGGCTGTTTATGACCATTGTCCCTTAGAAACAGCTGTTGCCATGTAATCAGGGAAAGTCCAAATAAAAGAGGAAGCGTACAATCTTTCGCCAGAGCATGTTGAAACACTGTGTTTTTTTCTCCTCAATTTGAGCCAAATTTAATTATGTCCCTGTTTAATTCTCTGCTTCTTGTCTTGTTTAATAGATGTCATCAGTGTTTGAAGCTGACAAGTACAAACCGAACAAAAAAAGTAATATATATATGTATATAATTTCAAAAACGCATCTCAACATTATTATTTTTTTTCTTCATCACTAAATATTACTCACTGCAGACTTCATGAGAGCCAACAGACATAATAAAACATCACTTACTGTACAAGTTCTGCTGTCATAAGGATGCTGACTGCTGGGATGTCCATGTATTCCTATTTAGATGAAGATTGAGTCAAAATCCTAATGAAGAAAAACGTCTTTTCGTCGGATCCTAAATGGCTGTCAAAGTGTACCAGAGTGACGGAGTACCTACTCAGACTTATTCTGTCCAGGACTGAGATGCATGACTCGATGATGTCGACACAGGCACATTAGCTTGCGAGCATGGCACAGCTATAAATAGTTTGTCTGCGTAAGTCTTATAAGAACAATATCACTAATAAAAATTCAAGTCACGGAATGTAATTGGAGTATGATGGTGGTTTTTAAATGGTTATTTATGGATTTTATGGGCGAAATAGTGGTGCTCTCATTGACTCCACTGTAAGCTGACTTTTGATTTGATTTAATATTCAGAATGCATTAAAAATATGTATTAAATGATGATTGTAAACGATAGGCAAAAATCCAAAAAAAGTGCAGTTCCCTTTTAAAGGCTGATTTTTTAAAAACGTATATTTGCTACCCCGATCTTTACATAATAAAGTACAATAATGGAAAAGACTCAAATAAGTGTTTAGAGTTGAGAGTCTTCAGATGTGTCAGGTTCAAACACGGATGACGTCCATTAAACAGACAAGAAGCAAGGAATCATGCAGAGACGGAGTTCAATTTAGCTCATGAGGATAACGCATGGAGCTGCACACTTAGTCACAGTCTCGCCCTACGCTCTAAGGTACAGCTCCCGCATCCCTTTGTTTATTCAGGAGTTCCCCAGTCAACACCACTGAGGCCGCCTCTAAAAGGAGTGGTCACAAATATCATGCACAATAAAAGTTAAAGTTAAAGTACCAATGATTGTCACACACACACTAGGTGTGGTGTAATTTGTCCTCTGCCTTTGACCCATCCCCTTGATCACCCCCTGGGAAGTGAAACAGGTCCAGGACGCACAATACGCGATGGAATGTGCCAGGGCCTTGTGATTTTGCTTTGTCTCTGCTTTGTCTGCGTGCTGACGTTTTCTCTTCGTTGAGGTCCTTGAAGTCCTTGGCTGTTGGCGAGCGAAAACAAAGATAACATCTGCGGCTGAGGCCACCCCTCAGACAAGAAGTTATTGTCCTTGCACAGATAGAAAAAATACAGCTTAAGCACAATAGCTAATAACTATAGCAACAGACTATAAGCATACTAAAGTTGTGTGATAATATAGACATGATCATTCTAACAGAATGTGAGACTTTACAGAATATACAGTGACAGAGATGTATAGCGCTCGGGTACAGTAATGGACATTATATATAGGCACAAAGGTCAATCAGTCAGTTAATTTTTTTATTTGTTTTAATAATTAAACCTTCTCAAGCACACATGTTTGCCCAAGTGATCAAATATCCAAATGGAGTGGGAAAAACCGAGTTTTTCCGGTCCCACCATGACAAACCAATGAGTTTCAAAAGCTTGGGCAACCAAGTAAGAAAATCTGTGTATCATTCGTTTTTAACAAAGTTGTTATTTTGTTTTGGTTAATTTTTACAAACAAATGAACAAATAACACACCGATTTAAGAGGAGCAAAAGTGTAAAGCAGCCTCTGATAATTTTTCACAGAGATTAATGACATATCTGAAAAAAATGGGTGGACTTAAAATAGACCCCTGAGGTACTCCCTTTGGATCATATAGGTGAGAAAAGGGTGAACCAGCAAAGTGGATACTTTGCAACAAACCATCCGACAATGTTGTTATAAATCAGTGGACCCCAACCTTTTTGTATCCGCGGACCGGTCAACGCTTAATAATTTGTCCCGCGGCCCGGGTGGGGGGGAGTCCTTTTATTTTTTAATTTTTTTTTCTTTGTCATGAAAAAGGGCCGTTTTTGTCATAAAAAAGGGAAGTTTTTGTGGTTGGTGCACTAATTGTAAGTGTATATTGTGTTTTTTATGTTAATTTAATTTAATATATATATATATATATATATATATATATATATATATATATATATGTACATATATATATATATATATTTTTTTTTTTTATAAAAATGAATGAAAAATTATTTTGCGGCCCGGTGGTTGGGGACCAATGTTATAAATGATCCAATGTTGGTGGATTTATGTGTGCATTGTGGTCTCTGGCAAGCAGAAGTTACCTCGAATATACGCAACACATATTTATGAGGGCTAAATCTTACAATCTACCTATTTTCAAAGTAAAATTGATTAAACAATGTCTCCTTGAGGGAATGCAAACAATGTTTATCCTGTCAGGTCATAAAAAAATACTCTCCATGCGTGGGAGTTTTGTTTGTTCTCTGATAAAGATTAGATAAAACTAGAGAAAACTGTTGAGTTTATTGAACACGGTGTCTGTAATCCCAACTGTAGATGTTTTATCCGATCAATATTGAATTTATTCCCATCATATTCTAACGGCAATTCAATGTTTTGTGAACGACTGACTTCATTGCCCTCTCACCTAGACCACGTGTTGACTTTCAGACTTCTTTTCATACAGATGTCCTGGCAGAAAAGAGAAAATGCTATGCTCACTGTTGGTACAATCCCTCTATGGCAAAAATGATTCAAAGAGTTTCTATTCTGCAGACAAACACGCACACACAAACATGCATACATCTGCATGCACCCACACATACACCTGTTCAAACATTGGCGGGTGTCAGTAGTTTGCAGATGCAGACATTCAACTTAACTAAATAATATTACAGAGACGGACATTTGTCTAAATATTTATGGATAAATAATTGAAATTATTCCATAATTCTGTCAGATAATCAAATGGTAAAGTTAGTCAGTCAGTAAACTGCGATCGATTGCATTCGGTTAAACTTAGGGTTCATACATTAAAATATGACTGGCTAGGGGTTCATGCATACTTTTATGATTTTCATATATATATATATATATATATATATATTGGCCAAACAGCTCAATTTTTGTTTCATCTGACATCACATGGACAAAGATAAGACCTTCCGGAGGAAAGTTCTGTGGTCAGATGAAACAAAAAATTTAGCTGTTTGGCCACAATACCCAGCAATATGTTTGGAGGAGAAAAGGTCAGGCTTTTATACGAGGAACACCAAGCCTACCGTCAAGCATGGTGGTGGTAGCATTATGCTCTGAGTCTGTTTAGTTGCCAATGGAACTGGTGCTTTACAGAGAGTAAATGGGATAAGGAAAAAAAAAAAGGATTACCTCAAAATTATTTGGGAAAACCTGAAATCATCAGCCCGGAGACTGGGTCTTGCGCGCAGTTGGGTGTTACAGTAGGACAATGACCCCAAACACACATCACAAGTGGTAAAGGAAATGCTAAGTCAGGCTAGAATTAAAGATTTAGAATAGCCTTCCCCAAAGTCCTGACTTAATCATGTGGACAATGCTGAAGAAACAAGTCCATGTCTCAAAACCAACATATTTAGCTGAACTGCATCTATTGTGCGGTCAAAAATTAAACCAAAAGCTTTCCAGAAACTTGCGGATGGCTACCAAACGCACCTTATTGCAATGAAACCTGCCGAGGGGACATGAAACCAAATATTAACATTGCTGTATGTATACTTTTGACCCAGCAGATTTGGTCACATTTTCATAAAAGAACCAAACTTCATGAAAGTTTTTTGTGACCAACAAGTATGTACTACAATCACTCTGTCACAAAAAATAACATTTGTGGAAATTATTGGAAACTCAAACAGCCATGACAATATGTTCTTTACAAGTTTATGTAAACTTTTGATCGTGACTGTATATATATATATATATATATATATATATATATATATATATATATATATATATATATATATATATATATATATATATATATATATATATATGTAGGTGTGGGAAAAAATCACAAGACTACTTCATCTCTACAGATCTGTTTCATGAGGGGATCCCTCAATCATCAGGAGATTTTAATGGAAGCATTCACATACAATGGTTTATATAGGGCACAGAGTGGGTGGGTACAAGCAGGCGTAGGGTGTGGTGATTGGCTCATGTGTTACCTAGGAGGTGTTTCCGTCTGTGGCGGCATGTTGAAATGATTTCACTGCGCTTGTTGAGGGATGATAGATCTGGATGATATATAATAAACAGTTTCTCTTTTAAGCATAGGTTGCATCTTTTATTACCACTGTTGTAAGGTGTGCTGGATGCAAGAATTTGCCATGTTATTGAATATTCAGCATTATTGTCTTTGAGGTTCCAAATGTGTTTGCTGCTATATATATATATATATATATATATATATATATATATATATATATATATATATATATATATATATATGTGTGTGTGTGTGTTAATTGGATTATCCAGAGAATAGTGCTCGATACCGTGATAGAGCGCAATAGGTATGTGTGGGAAAAAATCACAAGACTACTTCACCTCTACAGAACTGTTTCATGAGGGGTTCCCTCAATCATCAGGAGAAAATCTACTGACGATTGAGGGAACCCCTCATGAAACAGTTCTGTAGAGATGAAGTAGTCTTGTAATTTTTCCCACACATATAGACACATACATATATATATATATATATTGATTGGATTATCCAGAGAATAGTGCTAGATACCGTGGTAGAGCGCGATATGTATGTGTGGGAAAATTCACAAGACTACTTCACCTCTACAGAACTGTTTCATGAGGGGTTCCCTCCATCATCAGGAGATTGAATGATGATGGAGGGAACCCCTCATGAAACAGTTCTGTAGAGATGAAGTAGTCTTGTGATTTTTCCCACACATACATATATATATATATATATATATATATATATATATATATATATATATATATATATATGCAATCTGGGTAAGAGCAAATATTTACTTTAATATTGTATTTATTGCATTGAAAAGAGAATGAAGCCTGATCAAAGTGAAAGAAGCATGATGTCTACATTATAAGCCTGAGTAGTTTTGCATGAGGAAAGCATAAAGAACGATAATTGAGGAAAATTAATACTGTCTGGAGGCTGCCCATCTTTGATTGAGTCATCCACACGGCCACCATTATTTTATTGCTAACACTGTTATTATAATTTTTTTTTTATCCATCCATTCATCAACAAAGAAGCCTAGGGAAGATAAATAAAAGGTTTCCGGCGGATGCAGGTGGAGGATGGCGGTGCTACTGTGCAGCCGTGATGGATCAGTTATGACAGAATTGAGCTCTGATAACAGGACCAGACATCTTTCAAGAGATCTCGATTGCGTCTTTCCTCTTCTTTGTATTTATGTATTCATTTTCTCGCGGGCCATCCCATCAATCATAAGTACAATGCGAAAGCTGAGTGTGTTATTAGTGCTGTCAAACCATTCTATTTTTATTCAGATCAATCATCCTATTTTTGCATTTTGATTCATCGCGATAAATCGCGCATTTTAAAATAACAAAGAAAAACAATATTTTGACATGGATGCAATTTTATTGACGTATTTTCATACGGGAACGTTTTTGTAAGCGTATTACCTGGGATGGTTTAGCTCTGTTGGTAGAGTGGCCGTGCCAGCAACTTGAGGGTTGCAGGTTCGATTCCCGCTTCCGCTATCCTAGTCACTGACGTTGTGTCCTTGGGCAAGACACGTTACCCACCTGCTCCCAGTGCCACACACACTGGTTTGAATGTAACTTAGATATTGGGTTTCTCTATGTAAAGCGCTTTGAGTCACTAGAGAAAAAGCGCTATATAAATATAATTCACTTCACTTCACTACCTGTATTGCCTTCAAAACATGGCAACTGTTTAATTTTAAGTGGCATTTATACATGATTAATGCTATCATTTTTTATGATCAATCGCATGAGTTAAAGGGGCCCTATTATGCAAAACTAACAGTTTTTACCTTTTGGTACCTGCTGTATTTGGGATCTGCATAAGTCCTGAAAATGTGCGCACATCCGCAATTGTAGTCATAAAAAAGTTATAAAATAATCTTGCCTTCCTTTAAACTTCTGCCAACGAGCCATTTGAAATTTGCCCCATTTGTGACTTTTTCCCAATTTTTTACACAGGATATACATTTACTCAAAATGCTTTGTGCTGATCCACCTTTGTAGTCCAACAATACAGTCAATAACCTGTTTCCTTTTCACTTTTCTCTTGTTGTGGGGCCGACTGGCTTGTACATGCACATGCATCCCCTGCTTTTAGCATTTACAACACAAAATAGCATCTCGTTATAACTTATCTGTCAGTAGACTTGATATGGAAGCGCTTAAAACTTAAACAAAAATGGTGGGGAGAAGACGGAGTCGAAGTAGAAGTATGTAAATAAGACCGCCCATAAAACAGAGCAACCTAACGGTCGGAAAGCGGCTCGAAAAGGGTTTGTAAGACAAGCTATGCAACATTTTGACCCAAGAACTACCATTACATAATATGTTGACCAGTGTTTCTTAATCATACAGCCAAGGGCCAATTGTTGGACAGCGAGCGGCCCCTAGAGGGCCACCAATTTTTTATTGTTTTTCAGCTGTGGTCCGGTACTCAGTTGCAATACACGTTTCCACCACTTGTGGCAGTAATGACCATATCAAACAAACAGAAGAACTCTGGAGCTAAAGTCAAAGAGAAGTTTCTTAAGTGCAAGAATTATGACTAAAATGGTGCAGCTGTATTTTCGTTTGCACTTTAATTAATTGGCAGTTTAATTAAGAAACAACCATTATCAATTTAGTAAATTTTTTTAGCATAACTGTGTACATTTATGTTTGGGCAGTTATTATACTCAGCATTTATTTTTTTAATCAGCTTGACCTAAACATACTGTAAGGTTTATTGAATGAAAAAAAAACAAAACAAGAGTATAGGTCTATAGTTAATATTTGGGTTGGCTCCGGTCCCCTCTGTAGTGAAAACATTGGACCTCAAAGTCAAAAAGACCTATAATAAAGTGTCAAAATAATTATATCTAAGTTATCACAAAACTTTGTGTTACGTTGAGTTCAGCTCGCCCTGCGAGAGGACAAAAGCTGTCTTTGAGCCTACCAAGAAGAAGGCTTGTAAAACTCCACTGTGTAGGATGGGAAGCAACATGAGGGTGTCTGTTTCTTTGATGTATTCTAATCCACAGGAAGATTTTGTCTTGACCTGAGATCTACAAAGCAGAGAAGAGGCAGGGCCTGACTCCCCTCCAGGCGACTTTTTCTTTGAACTGTTTACAATCTTTTCTTTGAACCGACCTTTTTTTTTTTTTAACTGTTTTGTAACCAACGGCGGCGGCTGTTTATGACCCCCGTCTCTTTAGAAACAGCTGTTGCCATGTAATCAGGGAAATTCCAAATAACACTGTACAAGGGTACAGGTGTATGCGCTCTCCTCATTGACCCAAAAATAATTATGTCTCTGATTGATTCCTTGCTTCTTGTCTTGTTCAATAGATGTCATCAGTGTTTGAAGCTGAGATAAAGTCATAAAAAAAAACTTAAAAAAATTCATGAATGTTTTTTAGGACCAATAAGTATGTGCTTCAATCACTACCACAAAACAATAACAGTTGTAGAAATTGGAGACTCAAGACAGTCATGACATCATGTTCTTTACAAGTGTATGTAAACTTTTGATTGTTCTTGTCTTACTTAAGACTTGCGAATGATAGGCCAAATTCCCAAAAAAGTGCAGTTTCCCTTTAAGTCTACAGAGTTCACATGCAGTCTCCACCATTAACAACCAACAAAATGTCAGCCACTCCCTTGACTTGCAGCTCTGCAGAGTCTCTTCCCACCAGAGTGCGTAACAGGATACCAGGACATAAAATAAAGGTTAACTGGAGACGGAGTGACAGAGTCCAGAGATGCAGCCTTTAGGTACCTGACACAGGCCGAAGCCGCATGTGTCCCTCAGAACAAAACGCCCCCTGTCCTGCTTGGTTCTGAACGGTCCAGAGGTGTGTGTGTGTGTGATCTGTATGGAAAAGGTGTTGCTGCATGGTTCTTGTCAGAATAATTGTATCAAAGTTATCACAAAACTGTATGTTTCAATGAGTTCCTGGTGAGCAGACAAAAGCTGTCTTTGATCTTACCAGTCAAAAGGCTTGTAAAACTCCGCTGTGTAGGATGGGAAACCACATGAAGGTGTCGGTTTCTTTGATGTATTGTAATCCACGGGAATATTTTGTCTTTAACCGAGATCTACAAAGTAGAAAGGAAGCAGGACATGACCCTCCTCCAGGCACCTTTTCTTTGAACTGTTTCGTGACCAAAGGCAGCGGCTGTTTACGACCCCTGTCCCTTTAGCTGTTGCCATGTAATCAGGGAAAGTCCAAATAAAAGAAGATGCGTACAATCTTTCGTCAGACCATGGTGGAAGACTCTACAAAGAGTATAGCCCAAATGTTTCTCCTCAATTGAGCTAAAATTAATTCTGTCTCTGTTTAATTCCTTGCTTCTTTGTCTGTTTAATAGATGTCATCAGTGTTTGAACCTGACAGTTCTATCCATCTATGTGGATGCAATCAGATTCGTTTTGGATTTTAGGTCAGGGATCGTTTTAACATTTCGCATGTACGGCCGTGTTTTTAGAGGACCGAGGTTTGTTTTGCAATAGTTATTTACTTTTTATTTTCCAGTTGGACCCGGAGCTGCAACAATGTTTGTTTGAAATTTGTAATGCGGTGTGCACCAGTGCAGATTAAACCGACCGCACAGTCAGGGAAATCACTTCAGTTTCTTTTAGCCAAACCAAACCTGCCAACCTTTAAGACATCGTGAGCAAAGAGGAAGCTTTAGCCCTTTTTTCCAAATCTTTAGTTTATTATCAAACTGTGTTTAATGGCATATGCTACATGACAGTTGGTCTTGTTTTTGTTTATATTTCAGCATTCTTATTTCTTTGTTCCTCGGTTTTTGTTTTTATACTTCTGTTCCCCTCCCCTTCTGTTTCACAATCAATAGACGCACTTGTCCCTGGAGTTCAATCAGTAATCTTATGCCTGTTCCGTCCACACGTTTTTTTTGTGCCGCTACGTGCTCTTTGTTTTTTGTTTTTTTACACAACAACGTTACCAAAATAATATGTGCTTTTACCTGCATGTTGCTTACCGCCTCTGCGTCCTGTGGTCACGCACACCTGCTACAATGTGACAAATACATTTTATTTTCAATTGTTTGTGTTTTGTTTGAAAAAGTAACACAAAACATATCAACAACTATTTTTTTTTTTTTGTTCCTGATTTCGGCTTGATGTAGCATAACCACTTGGAAAACAGGTTGAGGTTTAGGTTCACTTTATTAGTACCGGTGGATAGACTTTTTTCAGAATAAAATAGAGAAGAGGTGTCCAAAGTGAAGAAAATTGAATTATATTTATATAGCGCTTTTCTCTAGTGACTCAAAGCGCTTTACATAGTGAAACCCAATATCTAAGTTACATTTAAACCAGTGTGGGTGGCACTGGGAGCAGGTGGGTAAAGTGTCTTGCCCAAGGACACAACGGCAGTGACTAGGATGGCGGATGCAGGGATCGAACCTGGAGCCCTCAAGTTGCTGGCACGGCCGCTCTACCAACCGAGCTATACCGCCCCTGCGGCAAATTCTAAACATTATGTTACAATTAAAAAATAAAATAAAAAGTGCAATAAAAGAGTGTAATGTAACAAGAAAAAGTTGCAATGATGACTAACAACACAAAACTTCCATGGAGGCCCATTTTTTTTTGGTTTAAAACTTTCATATCAAAAAATAATAATGAATCAAAGTCAATGTTGTTATGAATTATTGACCTATTTAACGCTGGCATTAATTCACATCATTTATTCCACTCTGAAGTAATTTTATATAAATATAAGTAATAACTTATAATCAACAGATGGATCTGAAGTTGATTTAGATTTAAGTATTGAAAGTAAAAAAATAAAATTTATTTTGAACACTTTTATGAGTGGGGGGCCCTTTGGATCATGAGAATATTATTGGGAATTTAGTTTTTAACTTTAGTCGCTCAAAAAATAATGAATCAAAATCAACGTTGTTATGAATTATAAACCTATTTAAGGCTCCAATTACATCGCATCAAATATTCAACTTTGAACATTTTTGCGGGGGGGAATATTGAATTTGTTGTGTTTTTTTCCGGAAAACACAGGGTTTTCTTTAACCAAACGGGCATAAAACATCAATGATGATAATAATAATAAATAGTCATTCTTTATATCAACGGATCTAAAGTTGATCTAGAGCAGGGGTGTCAACGTACGGTTCGAGGGATGACATTGTATAAAAAACAACCTGAAATTTATGAATGAAAGAAACTGCTGTTCTAAATGTGTCCACTAGATGTCACATTAGCAATTATTTATATCTTTGTCAATGATTTTACATATGTACAAAATAAAGCATGTGATGTTAGTACATCAGTCGAGGAAAATGATCAAACTACATAAATAACATACAGTAATTTATCTTGATAAATTAAAAATTAACAGCAATGAGTTGACTGATGAACATTATCACATAATTTATTCAGAAAATATAAATAGCGACAAATAAAGATAACACTATTAACTTCAACATGTAAGTGTAAAAAAAAAACAACAACATTGTGACGTTTAGCTGGCATCGGTGGTGATGCGGGTGCGTTCTCTCAATAATGCAAGCGGAATGGACACAGCGTGAAGGTAAGAACTGAAGATTTGTTTCTACTATAAAACAGACTAAGAACAAAAACATTTGCACAAAGGCACTATAGACAAAACCAACAGAACTAGCATGTGAGTTAGAAGGAACAAAAGGCGCTAGCATGTGAGCTAGGGAAGTAAACAAACAAATAGCGTGGACGCCAATCGAGTTCAAAAGGTATTTACCACAATGCGAGATAGCGACGTCACCTGTTGCATCAAGAGCAAATTACAATGCGAGACCGAAAGAACAAAAAGGGCAGGCTTAAATACAGGAGATAATCAAAAAGCAGATGCGTGTGAAAAACAGAAGGCAGGTGACACAAATGTGTTGCTAAGGAAACAGAACAAACGGGAAGTGCCACCAGGATCTAAGGAAGACAAACTAACCAGATGTGATACAAAAGCAGAACTAAACTAGAACATGACATGATCCAAGTAGCGGATCATGACAATTATTATGACTTGAACATTTTCGGAATGTGCTTGTTCTATTTTTAAACATAGATCTGAAGTTGTCTTTATTTTTAAGTTATCGTGCCGAGATTTTACCAGTCCGGCCCACTTGGGAGTAGATTTTTCTCCATGTGGCCACCGATTTAAAATGAGTTTAACACACCTGCAATTAGAGACTTATTTTTTTTTATATATATTTTCTTTGACTGAGGTCCTTGAGGAAAGCCCTGAAGGTTAAAAAAAAAACAAAACCAAAAAAACCTCTATATTGCATTTGGTTTTGACAACAAAAATTTTCAAAATGGCCCCTGCATGCTTTAGATTTTTTAATTTGCGGCAGGAAAACATATGAAGCCAATTCAAAAATGAAAAAACAATTGAAACATCTGAAGAAAAGACAGTCAGACGGACATATTTACAAATTATTTTTGTGTTATTTATATTTAATCCATCACTGTTATTAGGATCTTGTCTTTGTGTCTTTACTAAGGCGACAATTAGTTAATTGACATCAAAAGACTATGTTTGGATACGGAAACCTTGTTTGATTTCAACCTTAGGTGAGCAAAATATGGACGTTTTGAATAAATGTAATCTTCATACCGCTCGCTTTGGAGATTTTAATCATTTCAGCTGTTGTTTTAGAGGGGGGGAGGTCCGCAACGCGCGGCTTTCGAGCCACAAGTGGATCTTTAGCGCCGCCCTAGTGGCTCCCTGGAGTTTTTTCAAAAATGTATGAAAATGGAAAAAGATGAAGAAAAAAACCTAGTTTTTGTTTTAATATGGTTTCTGTAGGAGGACAAGCTTGACACAAACCTTCCTACTGTTTACATTAAACATGCTTCACTGAGGAGAGTATTGGTCGCGCACCATTTTGTGCTGTTTTGGAAGTCCTTGAACGCACCGTAGTTCGTTTACATGTGCAACTTTCCTTGATGCTGCCACAGAAAGAAGTTGTCAGGTTCAAACAGTGATGGCATCTATTAAACAGACAAAGAAGCAAGGAATTAAACAGAGACAAAATCAAATTTGGCTCAATGAGGAGAAACGCGTAGACCTGTACCCTTGTACAGTGTCCCACCATGCTCTGACGAAAGATTGTACGCCTCCTCTTTTATTTGGACTTTCCCTGATTACATGGCAACAGCTGTTTGTAAAGGAAGGGGGGTCATTAACAGCCGTTGCCTTTGGTTACAAAACAGTTCAAAGAAAAGGTGCCTGGAAGGGGGTCATGTCCTGCTTCCTCTACGCTTTGTAGATCTCGGGTCAAGACGCAATCTTCTTACTACTTACGTATAAAATACTTCACGGTCTAGCTCCATCCTATCTTGCCGATTGTATTGTACCATATGTCCCGGCAAGAAATCTGCGTTCAAAGGACTCCGGCTTATTAGTGATTCCCAAAGCCCAAAAAAAGTCTGCGGGCTATAGAGCGTTTTCCGTTCGGGCTCCAGTACTCTGGAATGCCCTCCCGGTGACAGTTCGAGATGCCACCTCAGTAGAAGCATTTAAGTCTCACCTTAAAACTCATTTGTATACTCTAGCCTTTAAATAGACTCCCTTTTTAGACCCGTTGATCTGCCGTTTCTTTTCCTTTATTCCTATGTTCCACTCTCCCTTGTGGAGGGGGTCCGGTCCGACCCGGTGGCCATGTACTGCTTGCCTGTGTATCGGCTGGGGACATCTCTGCGCTGCTGATCCGCCTCCGCTTGGGATGGTTTCCTGCTGGCTCCGCTGTGAACGGGACTCTCGCTGCTGTGTTGGATCCGCTTTGGACTGGACTCTCGCGACTGTGTTGGATCCATTAAGGATTGAACTTTCACAGTATCATGTTAGACCCGCTCGACATCCATTGCTTTCCTCCACTCCAAGGTTCTCATAGTCATCATTGTCACCGACGTCCCACTGGGTGTGAGTTTTCTTTGCCCTTATGTGGGCCTACCGAGGATGTCGTCGTGGTTTGAGTTGTGGTTTGTGCAGCCCTTTGAGACACTAGTGATTTAGGGCTATATAAGTAAACATTGATTGATTCTTGTGGATTACAATACATCAAAGAAACCCACACCTTTATGTCGCTTCCCATCGTACACAGTGGAGTTTTACAAGCCTTTTAATTGGTAAGATCAAAGACAATTGTTTGTCCTTTTACCGGGAACTCATGGCAACGCAACGTTTTGTAATAACTCACATATTCATGTTTTATGCCACTGCTTTGTCTCGATTTGTCCATCAAACATTATATGCTGTGCGTGAATCCACAAAGATGAGCTTTGTTGATGTTATTGACTTGTGTGGAGTGCTAAACAGACACATTTGGTCACTGCATGACTGCAAGCTAATCAATGCTAACATTTATGCTAACTGTATTTACTTAATGCATCATTATGTTTCGTATTTTAGGTATATTTGAGCTCATTTTATTTGCAGTTTCCATTTCCTTCAACTTGAACACACACATCTATATACCTTTGGCCATTCCAGTAATTTCCAGGAGTTATCTCACCCTCTGAAAAGCATCCGTTTTAGTAACGTTTTCCAATGTTGTAAAAATGTGTAGAATAAATATTGCATTTCAACATTTCTGTCAACGCAGATTTGCATAAAACCTAAGTCCTTTTGATTTTAGGCTAATATAGCTAATATAGACACTTACATCATGTGTTGCCTTCAAGTGAGCACTTATATAAGGTTTTACATTTTTTGTGGCTCCAGACGGATTGTTTTTTTTTTTTTTTTGTATTTTTGGTCCACAATGGCTCTTTCAACATTTTGGGTTGCCAACCATACATACACAAATACATTACATACCTACATACTCCAAGTCCATCCATACGCACATTCACGATACAAACATACACATACTGTACATATACATTCACTGTACTAACAAACACACATATACTGTACATTTTTTTTTTTTTTTTTTTAAATTGATCTCAACTCTGTACACTGCTGCTGGAATTTTAATTTTCCTGAAGGAACTCTGCTGAAGGAATCAATTAAGTACTATCTATCTATCTATCTATCATATACATTTACTGTACAAACATTCATATACACATTCTGTTCATATACAAGTACATATACATACATACACTCATGCACATAATCATGTTTCATCAAAAATATATAAACGCTGTTGCCCTAGGGCAGGGGTCGGGAACCTTTTTGTCTGAGAGAGCCAAGAAGCCAAATATTTTAAAATGTGTTTCCGTAAGAGCCATATAATATATTTTTTTAACACTGAACACAACTAAACACGTGCATTTTTAAGTAACGTTTCTAGAGTATATTAGGTGTTTTATTCTTTGTAATAACATTGTTATTCGGAAGCTAACGGTAAGGGGGCGTGGCCTGCGGGGCTGCAGCGAAGCGGGGTGTTGCCGGGACCGGCCTCGAAATTAGCGACAGGTGCGTACCTGCCGCTCTGTTATAAGCAGCAGCCAGGAGGAGAGACGGGGTTGGGGCTGGAGCCAGAGTGCGAGCAAGAACGAAAGAGAAAAAGACAATTGCTGGAAAGCAACTGAGAGACTTATTGAAAAATAAAACAATATTGTAACCCTGAAACAGGCTCTCATGTCGGTGCTTAGTGGTGTGAAGAACCCCCAGGTGGGCAAGCCCCACACTAACCAATAATAAATAAATAACTTTTTACCATTAACGCAACTTCTCGAACAGGTGCGTTGGAAAACGCTTGGATGGATTAAAAATGCACGAGAATGTTTTATATTTTGAACGTTATTTTTAACACTGTGATTACAAGTGGAATTATTCATTACTTATCGTGTCAAGCAATGTCAGCTCAGATTTATCCGAGAGCCAGATGCAGTCATCAAAAGAGCCACAGGTTCCCTAACCCTGCCCTAGGGTAAACTGGGTAACACAAGGCATATTTACAGAGCTTAACCCATTGTTACTATAACAATCTACAAGATTAATATAGGTTGCCTCTCTCTCTTCCCTTTCATCTTTCGGTATTCCTTTTTTATTTTTTTTATTTCATTTATTTATTTTTATTACCTTTCTAGCTATAATTATGTATACGTATTGTTGCATTTGAACAACTGTATTGTTGATAATAGAGGTAAACGATTGGTTTTGTTCATGATCAATAGCGCTTTTTCTATTGGTATTTGTATTGCTCCAGTTTTAGTGTACAAATGCTCATTGCCAACCCTTCTCTTAGAATAAAGACTCAGTGATATCATCCTCGATCTTTGGTCATCCTCTCTTGTTTATCATTATTCCTGGAAGTAAAACCTGCAATGTCGCCCGAGTTCCTATTGTCGATTAAGTCAGTCCCGTTACGTACCGCCCTTTTTGCCATTAACATGCACTTAGCCGTACGAGTTTACGACCACTTCATTACGGAGCTCATAGGTGAAACCCTCTCAGTGACAAATAAAAGCCCTAAAGTAAGTCCAGACATGCTATAACCATTCACGGTTTTATGCCGTAATAAAACATGTTTACATGCTTGTTGCCTGTTTGCAACCCAAGGGCAGAGGGTGCAAAGGTTATCATGAAACCAACATCTTCTCCAAACTTCAAAGGATACTTTTTTTTGTTTTAGCTCGTAGCTTTGGGCAATTTTCATCGATTGTTTATGCTTCATTTTCCTGCACTACCTTGCTCGCAGAACTCATGTTTGGGGAGAGTCTCAGCCAGGAACAGTCAAGGTGTTTGTTGGGAAAGGAGAGGATTACTTTCCCTCTTCTGGAAACTGCTTGAAAGTATTTATTACAAGGGCCGAGACTATTTATTACACGGGGCCGATACTTGGATCTGGATGTTAGTCCGATGGAAAATTAAAGTTTATAGGTAGACGGCAAACATGACCGCGAATCTGAACCCAGGAGTTTAAGTTAATGCTTGCTCTTGCTTCCATCCAATTTTCTATCCGTAACCTTTTTTCTCCCGTGTGTCTCAGTGAATCATGTCCACTTTCCAAACTGTTACCTTCAAGTCATGCTCCAATCACTTGCTTTCCTTCGAAACGTGTATTGAAGAATCCTGCCATCTATAAACGTTTGAATTTCTGTTGATTACATTTTATTCAGGTGTGTCAAATGATTAAAATATTGAAATGTGATTAGGCGCAGTTTTTTCATAGTTAACTCAAATAATTGTGTTTAATCGTAGAAAGATGTAATTTTTTTTATCAATAAATGCACCTTAGACTGATAATTTGCCAGTTTTAATACCATGACTGGACAATTAGTTTGATTTATTATATTATAATGATTCTTTTAATGTATTACAATTTTTATAAATTAAAAACAAATGTTTATTATAGTTTATATATTTTTTAATTTAAGGATTTATTATATTTTTTTTATAATTTTAACACAATGCTATTTTCATAGTTAACTCAAATTAATGGTCCTTAATCGCAGACGGATGTCATTTTTCATCATTAATGAGTGCACCCTAAACGGATAATTTTCCAGTGTTTATTACCCTGACTGGACGATTAGTTAGATATATCATATTATAATGATTTAGTATAATTTGTTGCAATTTATATAATTTTAATATAATGATTTATTATAATTTCTGTAATTAACATAATGATTTATTCAAATTTTTATAATTTTAAAATAATGCTATTTTCATAGTTAACTCAAATTAACCGTGATTAATCGCACACAGATGTCATTTTTTCATCATTAATAAGTGTACCCTAGATGGATAATTTTCCATTTTTTATTACCATGACTGGACAATTAGATATATTTATTATATTACAATTATTTATTATAATTTATTACAATTTATATAATTTTAACATAATGATTTATTATAATGTATACAATTTTTAACATAATGTTTTTTATAATGTATTATAATTTATATAATTTTAATATAATGCTATTTTCATAGTTAACTCAAATTAATTGTGATTAATCACAGACAGATATTATTTTTCATCATTAATAAGTGTACCCTAGACCAGTGGTCCCCAACCACCGGGCCTCGATTGGTACCGGTTTGCAGAATAATTTTTTTATGAATTTTGTATTTTTTATTTTTTTTTAATTAAATCAAAATAAAAAACACAACATACACTTACAATTAGAGCATTAACCCAAAAATCCTCCTTTTTTCATGACAAAAATAAATAAATAAATAAAAGATTTCCACTCGAGGACAGTGGGGCGGTTTAGGTCGGTTGGTAGAGTGGTCGTGCCAGCAACTTGAGGATTGCAGGTTCAATTCCCGCTTCCGCCATCCTAGTCACTGCCGCTGTGTCCTTGGGCAAGACACTTTATCCACCTGCTCCCAGTGCCACCCACACTGGTTTGAATGTAATTTAGATATTGGGTTTCACTATGTAAAGTGCTTTGAGTCACTGGAGAAAAAGCGCTATATAAATATAATTCACTTCACTTCACAGTGCGGCGAAGACAAAAACTCTGTCCCTGTCGACAACACCTGGAAAGATAAACTCTGTTCTTTGCCAGACCTGAGCCCAGTCTGACATCGACTTTTTTTTTTTTTTACTCGTCCATCTTTTCTTTACCTTTTAAGGGCCGCCGTAAGTGGCGACCCATTGCAGTTCTGTTTCCCTGTAATATGTTTGTCTAATCTTGAACGGGATTGTTAGAATAATTATGTATATATTATCACGCAACTCTTATGCTTAAGGGCCGTTGCTATAGTTATTATCAACTGTGCTGAAGTTTAACTTTTTTTTATCTGTGAAAAGCAAGTCTTCTCCCATCAGTGTTTTCAGACCCTGAATCGGCCTGTTGACTCCCAAAGGAACATCAAGTGCAGACTGAGCAGACACAGGGCGATATCACAAGTGTTAACACATTTGCATTTCATTAATAGTCATATATTGTGTCTAACTGGAGCTGCTGTGATTACCCCCTTTCTTTCAGCGGCAGCTTCAGTGATGTAACCAGGGACCTCCCAAATAAATAGAGGAAGTACGTGGGCTGTACTTTAGAGCAGGGGTCGGGAACCTTTTTGGCTGAGAGAGCCAAAAAGCCAAATATTTTAAAATGTCTTTCTGTAAGAGCCATATAATATTTTTTTTAACACTGAACACAACTAAACACGTGGATTTTTAAGTAAGACCAACATTTCTAGAGTACAATAGGTCTTTTATTCTTTGTAATAACATTGTTATTCTGAAGCTAACTGTGGAGGGGGGTGTGGCCCGCGGGCCTGCAGCAAACTGGGGGGTGCCAGGACCGGCTTCGAAATCAGCGAAAGGTGCGTAGATGGCCCACCTGAGCCTTGTTATCTAATCACCTGTCGCTCTGTCATAAGCAGCAGCCAGGAGGAGAGACGGGATTGGGGCTGGAGCCAGAGCGCGAGCGAGAACAAAAGAGAAAAATACAATTGCTGGAAAGCAACTGAGAGACTTATTGAAAAATAAAACAATAGTGTAACCCTGAAACAGGCTCTCATGTCAGTGCTGGGTGGTCTGAAGAACCCCCAGGAGGACAAACCCCACACTAACCAATAATAAATAAAAAACTTCTTAACGCAACTTCTTGAACAGGTGCGGTAGTAAACGGATGGATGGACTAAAAATGCATAAGAATGTTTTATGTTTTGAACATTATTTTTAACACTTATTACAAGTGGAATTATTCATTACTTATCATGTTAAGCAATGTCAGCTCAGATTTATCCGAGAGCCAGATGCAGTTATCAAAAGATCCACATCTGGCTCACGAGCCATAGGTTCCCTACCCCTACTTTAGACCGTAGTTTGGATCTGTAGCTAGAGTACAGCCCAAAAAGTTAAGTTAAAGTTAGGTTAAAGTACCAATGATTGTCACACACACACTAGATTTGGTGAAATGTTTCCTCTGCATTCGACCCATCCCCTTGATCCCCCCCTGGGAGGTGAGGGGAGCAGTGGGCAGCAGCGGTGCCGCGCCAGGGAATCATTTATGGTGATTGAACCCCCAATTCCAACCCTTGATGCTGACTGCAAAGCAGGGAGGCAATGGGTCCCAATTTTAAAGTATTTGGTATGAACTCAGGGCGGACACTCTAACCACTAGGCCACTGAGTAGGAAAAAACATCTCTCCTCAATTGAGCCAAATTGAACTCTGTCTCTGCATGATTCCTTGCTTCTTGTCTGTTTAATAGATGTCATCAGTGTTTGAACCTGACAGGATTGTG